>NW_024714036.1:215000-360000 GCF_018991925.1 Homarus americanus
ACAAACAAAACACATAAACATTATATACCAACAAAAACAATAATAAACAACAAAGGTCAATAAGGGTCATAAGGTAATATGCTAAAGCACCTATAATGAGCTTAATAACCTTTGGCCTTGAACATCCTGCCTGGGTTCATATTAACGAAAATCAATAGTATGGGAACAGAGATGAGTGGGCGTCTTGTTATCTCTGTTGGGGTCCTAGGGTAGAAGGTCGAATCTTAGATGGTTCGAATTTTAGAAGGTTCGAATCTCAGATGGTTCGAATTTTAGAAGGTTCGAATCTCAGATGGTTCGAATTGTAGAAGGTTCGAATCTTAGATGGTTCGAATTGTAGAAGGTTCGAAACTCAGATGGTTCGAATTTTAGAAGGTTCGAATCTTAGATGGTCAGAATTTTAGCTGTCTGAATCTCAGATGGTCCGAATTTTTAGAAGGTTCGAATGGTAAAATTTTAGGATCTTTTTTAATGGTTATTATTATTATTATTATTATTATTATTATTATTATTATTATTATTATTATTATTATTGTTATTATTATTATTGTTATTATTATTATTATTATTATTATTAGTATTAGTATTACACACAATATTAAAAGGTGTTCTCAGGTATAGCAATTAACAGAAAGGTGGTAATGAAAGGTGTGTTTTCTATTAAGAAAGAGTGGGAGGTAGAGAAGGAGTGAGAGGAGAAGGAAAACAAGTAGGAATATGGAGAGAAGGAAGAGAAAGGGAATGGCGAGAGAAGAGAGGCAGAGAGAAAGAAGGATATAGAGAAGACAAAGGAAGGAGAGAGAGAGAGGAGAAAGATAAAAAAAGAGAGAAAAGTAGAGAAAGGAGAAAGAGAGAGAGGGTAGACGAAGAGGAGAGAGAAAAAATGAGGAACGCGAGTTGAAACAGAGAGAAGGGGATAAAACACAAGGTTAGAGAGGGGAATAGTCGAAAAAGGAGTTATAAAGAAAATAAGGAAGGAGAGAATGAAGGAAGACAGGAAATAGATAAATAAGGAAGGAAGAAAGGGAGGTGGGAGGGATGAAGTGATGATAGATAGGCGTCAGACAAGGAGAGAAGCTGAGGGAGGGAGGTAGGGGGAAGGAGATGAAGGAGAGGAGTCAGGCAGGCAGGGGGGAGGTAGCCAGGAAAGATGGAAGGGAGGGAGCCAGGCAGGTGGAAATGAGCCAGGCAGGAAGGGGAGGAGGAGCAGGCAGGAAGGGAGAGAGAGAGGGAGCCAGGCAGGAAGGGAGAGAACCAGGAAGGGAGGGAAGCAAACAGGCAGAAAGGGAGGGAGACAGGCAGGAAGGGAGGGAACCAGGTAGGGGGCAGTGAGTGAGGGAACTAAGCAGGAATGAAGGGAGGGAGCCAGGCAGGGAGGGAGCTAGGGAGGGAGGGAGGCTGTGGAGGGGACAGGAGGTGGAGGGGTAACTCAAGCTGTTCATTGTTAGAGGGCGGCGGGCATGCGGGTGACGTATTCAAATGACGCGGCGGGCACGTCACTGGCAGACAGCTCCTCGCTCCAGCCCTTTCTCTCACTCCTCTTCGTCTGCCCTCGCCTCCGGGAATTTGCTCTCCAGAATCTCACTTTCTCATCTATTTAAGGGCTTTTCAATCATCCCGCCGCCGCCAGTGTAATGTACGGAGGTTGTAGACGAAAGCTCCTCAAGTCTCTGATCATGGGTGGTGGTCCGAGTAATACCATGTGAGTTAATATCGCTGGTAAGTAGCGGTTTGGTAACTCAGTGGTGAAACAGCAACACCCCCTCCCCTGGCGGCTGAGTTGCAAGATGCCGGCAGACCAACACACACACACACACACAGGACTGACTGCCTCACCATCTACGTACATCATCACTATACCTGCGATTTCCGCCCGACCGAAAACTATCTCAGACGCCATAAATTATGACAAAGTTTCAACGAGAAGAGGAAGAAGGTTGTTTTTGTTTTGTTTTTAACAGTGGGAGGAACTCGAGCGATGGTGGTACTGATTCACACACTGTCTTAACCCACCGTCTTCATCACCACTGCCATCAACACCAGTAGAATTATGGTCTTGTCGCGATGGTTATCAATGGTGGCGATAGATGGCACTCTGACGCATGAGAGAGAGAGAGAGAGAGAGAGAGAGAGAGAGAGAGAGAGAGGCTTATATCATCTACGTACATTATTCATTAACCTGTATAATCTTGTAGGGACCTGCATATATAGTTCCTTAACATTAGTGAAGGTATAATATCTCTCTCTCTCTCTCTCTCTCTCTCTCTCTCTCTCTCTCTCTCTCTCTCTCTCTCCGGAACACCAAATTAAGTAGCTCCATTTTGCTAAGTTTCGCCGCCTTTACAATATATCCCTGGCACTTGTAATGGTAAACAATGATGCTTCGTCGTTCGTCTAGGCGTTCTGCTTCGAGTATCCGGATTATGGATTCAGTGATCAATGACTGTGGCTACAAGTGGGTAGGGAGTGAGGGAGAGAGGGGGGGGGGAAAAGGAGGTATTGGAGGAGGGGAGGGAAGGAAGGGGTTGAAGGAGGGATTGAGGGAGAGAGGGGTAGAGAGGAGGGAGGGAAGGAGGGAAGGAGGGAAGGCCAAGAGATAAGTGTTTTGTTTTCACTGTTTGGGAAGATGGAGATTGAAGAGGGATAAGAGAAGATAGATGGAGGATGGTGAAGGGATGGAGAAATAGGATAGTTGGATATGGAATAGAGAAATCAGATGGAAGGGAGAAGATAATGAAAGAGATATGCGAAATTAAATAAAACGACGAGAATATGAAGAAAGATAATGATATAAAGAAAGATAATAAGAATAGACAGAAGACAAGATAACAGGAACAAGAAGAAGTCAGATTAAGTCAAAAGTAAGTGTATCCTTGGTTTAAGTGTCACATATCAGAGACACTCGAATGATCTAACACGCACACACACACACACAGACACACACACAATATCAATAATAATATCATATTGAATATCAAACTATCAACAACACAATATTCTACTCTTAGAGATTAGCTTGTCAGGATAGAAGAATTTATTACCCAAGAAACACCACAGGTTTCTGAGAGCCAAGTGGAGAGAGAGAGAGAGAGAGAGGAGAGAGAGAGAGAGAGAGAGAGAGAGAGAGAGAGAGAGAGAGATAGAGAGAAAGAGAGAGAGAGAGAGAGAGAGAGAGAGAGAGAGAGAGAGAGGAGAGAGAGAGAGAGAGAGGATATGTACAACCCATGTCAAGAGGAAAGGAAAGAAATTAGGTAAGAGGGAACGAATAGACGGAGGGAAAAGGAAAAAGTAGAGAACGAAAAAGGGATAACGAGAGAAAGAAAGAAGAAAGGAAACATTAATAAAAAGGGAAGGATAGAGGGAAGGAAAAAGGGGTAATGAAGGAAGGAGAGGAGACAGGTATGGGAAGGGTGAAAATGAAGAGGCGAGATGACGTCACGTGGGAGATCACCAGCTGACTGCCACACCCCCCCACCTCAAGCCCCTCACCCCCCCCACCCCACAACCCCTGCCTCCCCACACACTTCAAAAAGTTCTATTAGGGAGGAAGGAAGAAGGAGGAGGAGAGTAGGATAGCGGGAAGAGAGAGAGGAGAGGCAAAGAAGGATGAAAGGAGATGAAGATGGAGGAAGAAAGACTGATGTGGGAAGAGAAGAAAATATGAAGAGAAGAGGAGGAGAGAGAAGAGAAGAGAAAGAGGAGCAGAAGAAGAAGATTATGAGGAGGAAGAAAAAGCAGAAGAAGATGAGGAGGATGCAGAGGAAGAAGACGATGAGGAAGAGGAAGAAGAAAATATGAGGAAGAAGAGGAAGAAGAGGAGGAAGAAGAGGAAGATGAAGAGGAGGAGGAGGAGGAAGAGAAATATTACTAGAGCGAGGTCAAGGGATTGTTGTACATATTAGTTGTTTACAGTTTGGTCGATTGTTTATACATCCTTGTTTACATCTTTACTCTCCCTTGTTTACATCTATAATCTCCCTTGTTTACACCTATAATCTCCCTTGTTTACATCCATACTCTCCCCTGTTTACACCTATAATCTCCCTTGTTTACACCTATAATCTCCCTTGTTTACACCTATAATCTCCCTTGTTTACACCTATAATCTCCCTTGTTTACATCCATACTCTCCCTTGTTTACACCTATAATCTCCCTTTTTGTTTACACTCTAATCTCCCCTTTTTGTTTACACCCCTATAATCTCCCTTGTTTACATCCATACTCTCCCTTGTTTACACCTATAATTCCTTGTTTACATCCATACTCTCCTTGTTTACATCTATAATCTCCCTTGTTTACATCCATAATCTCCTTGTTTACATCCACTTCCCTTGTTTACATCTATAATCTCCCTTGTTTACATCCATAATCTCCTTGTTTACATCCACACTTCCCTTGTTTACATCTATAATCTCCTTGTTTACATCCATACTCTCCCTTTTGTTTACACCTATAATCTCCCTTGTTTACACCCCCTATAATCTCCCCCTGTTTACATCCATAATCTCCCTTGTTTACATCCATAGTCTCCCTTTGTTAACAGTTCTAATTCTCTTCGTTACTCTTAGAGACTGAGCAGAGGTCAAACTAGAAGCTGCTAAGAGGTCAAACTTAGAGGCCACGTTCAGAGGTCAGATTTAGAGGCCAGGTTAAGAGGCCCGACGTAGAGGCCATTTTAAGAGGTCAGACTTAGAGGCCAAAACAGAAAACAAGAATCACCTAAAATCGAACAGGTGTGGGGGGGGGAGGAGAGGGGGGAGTGAGAGAGGGGGAGGGAGATGAGGGGTTAATGGGGGGAAGGGGGGAAGGGGAGAAGGGGAGGTGGAAGGGACAAGGGGAGCTACAACACGCATTTAATAACCCCCGAAAAAAAATAATAATATCGATTTTCTATAGTCCAGAAAAGATTATATTCAAATATATTTAACCTACGATTGTCGACCATATTGAAGGGAGAGAGAGTGAGGGAGGAGGAGAGAGGGGAAAGGGGAGAAGAGAGAGGGAGAGAGGGTACTTTCCTCCCCTCTCTCCCTCCTCCTCCCTCCTCCTCTCGGATACGTGAAGAGGCCATTATATAGAATTAATGGCAAAATATACTCTTGATAATACGGGAATATTTCTGCGCGTCTGGGGTGGGAGGAGGAGGAGGAGGAGGTTCCGATTCGTAGGATAGACAACGCCTGATACACGTCCATCCTGGGATTTGGACTAGTTAACCCTTCAATTACTCCATTCAAACTTAACTATTGAAAATAAATTGATAGATAAATAGATAAGGAAATAGATAAATAGATAAATACACACGATACTAGATAGATAAATAAATAAATAAATAAGGTTGATAAATTAAAATAGAGATGAAATAAAGAAAAAATAATTAGACCACAACGGAGAAATATTGCTTCTCTATTTATTTTATTCATTTCTTTAATTCGTTCACCAATTTTGCTTATTCCTCTATTTATCCTCATATTTATTCACTTATTCATACACTAATAAATAAAATCCCTAAATAATCAACAATTTACCCCATTATGCATTCATTACCTGGTTCATTCATTTTATACACTCATCATTATTTAGTGATGTAATGAAACAAATTATTATCTTAAGTTAATTTCTAAAAGTTGTTTATTATTTAGTCAGGAAGGTAAAAGTTAGTGAATGAATTGAAATGAAACAGTTTATTTAGCCAGAAAAATACAGATACAGAGTGCTTAGCCTTCTTCACTATCCTTCACTATACAATATAAGAACCTCGCACGTTCACTATCCTTCACTATACAATATAAGAACCTGCACGTTCACTATCCTTCACTATATAATATAAGAACATGCACGTTCACTATCCTTCACTATACAATATAAGAACCTAGCACGTTCACTATCCTTCACTTAACAATATACGAACCTAGCACGTTCACTATCCTTCACTATACAATATAAGAACCTAGCACGTTCACTATCCATCACTGTACAATATAAAAGCCTCTGCACGTTCACTATCCTTCACTATACAATATAAGAACCTAGCACGTTCACTATCCTCACTATACAATATAAGAACCTAGCACGTTCACGATCCATCACTGTACAATATAAGCCTCGCACGTTCACTATCCTTCACTATAAGAACCCTGCTCACTATCCATCACTGTACAATATAAGAACCTCGCACGTTCACTATCCTTCACTATAATAAAGAACCTCGCCTATCCATCACTGTACAATATAAAAACCTCGCACGTTCACTATCCATCACTATACACATAAGATCCTCGGGCGTTCATTATCTAAAAATTCTCTCGTTCACTTCCTGCGTTTAGCTGAGGAGAACGAAGATGAAAACGATAGAATACAAAAAAAAAAAATCACGTGCAAAAAAAGTAGCGAGTAATTTGTGTGCAGAATAGCCTAAAAAAAAAACTTGGGCCTATCCGCGGCACGGCTCATAGGCCTAAATTATTGTCCACTGAGGCAAGAACGATGAATGTACGGGGTTGTAATATATGCTGGATACCGCCTGCCAGTATAGGCTCTGAATATTCCAATAGGCCTGTGTTTTTTTTTTGCGTGTGTGTGTGTATGTCTGTCCTCTTTCTCACTTTCTCTCCCTCTCACCCTATCTCTTTTTTTATCTCTCTCTCTCACCTGCTCTCAAACATGCGTCCTACCCTTTTTTTGGGGGGTAAGTATAGGCCGGATGTTAACAGTAGGCGGTGAATATTCCTGTAGGCCTATGTTATTTTTTTGCTTTCTATTACTTTTCTTACCCTCTCTTCCTCTCTCTCTCTCTCTCCTTTTCCCTTTACCTGGCAGGTGTTTCATAGGCCTAAGGAGTCCAGGTATCCCGGTAGTGTGAGAACAACGTATGTGTTTCTTTATTAACGTGTAATGTCTAGTATGTGTTGTCTATGTGTTTTAAATGAGTTGTGGGTGTGATGGGGTGGAGGGAGGTGGGGGTGATGGGAGGGTGGGGATGGGGAGGGGGTGATGAGTGGTGGTGTGTGATGGGAGGTGGTGGGGTGATGGGGAGGTGGGGTGATGGGGGAGGTGGGGTGATGGAGTGGTGGTGGGGGTGGATGGGGAGGTGGTGGGTGATGGGAGGTGGGGTGATGGAGTGGTGGTGGTGTGATGGGAGGTGGTGGGGGTGATGGGGAGGTGGGGTGATGGGGAGGGGGTGATGGGGAGTGGGGGTGATGGGAGGTGGGGTGATGGGGAGGTGGTGGGTGATGGGGAGGTGGTGGGAAGATGGGGAGGTGTGATGGGGAGGTGGGGGGATGGGGAGGTGGGGTGATGGGGAGGTGGGGGTGATGGGGAGGTGGTGGGTGATGGGAGGTGGTGGGTGGATGGGGAGGTGGTGGGGGTGATGGGGAGGTGGTGGGTGATGGGGAGGTGGGGTGATGGAGTGGTGGTGGTGTGATGGGGAGGTGGGTGGGGTGATGGGGAGTGGGGTGATGGGAGGTGGGGGTGATGGGGAGGTGGTGGGTGATGGGGAGGTGGTGGGGGTGATGGGGAGGTGGTGGGGTGATGGGGGGTGGTGGTGTGGGGAGTGGGGGTGATGGGGAGGTGGAGGTGGGTGATGGGGAGGTGGTGGGGTGATGGGGAGGTGGGGTGATGGGAAGTGGGGTGATGGGTGGTGGTGGTGTGATGGGGAGGTGATGGGGTGATGGGGAGGTGGTGGAGTAATGGGGAGGGTGGTGGGGTGATGGGGAGGTGGTGGGGTGATGGGGAGGGGTGGTGGGTGATGGGAGGTGGTGGGGGTGGGGGTGATGGAGTGATGGGGAGATGGTGGGGGAGGTGGTGGGGTGATGGAGAGGTGTGGTGGGGTGATGGGAGGTGGTGGGATGATGGGAGGTGGTGGGGTGATGGGGAGGAGGTGGGGCGATGGTGGGGTGATGGAAGTGGTGGGATGATGGGGAGGTGGTGGGGTGATGGGAAGGAGATGGGAAGGTGATGGGGCGATGGTGGGGTGATGGGGCGGTGATGTGGTGATGAGGAGATCGTAGAGTGATAGGTAGGATGTGTGTATTTATGTGTACGATTAAAAGTGGTATTATTTGTGTGTACATGAATGTATGTGTGTTTGTGCATGTTTCTGTGTAGGGTAAGGCATTTATGTGTGTGTGTGTTTGTGTACGTAAGTGGGATAGGGTTGGTGCTTGTGTGTGTGTGTGTGTGTGTAAAGTAAACATCCAGTAAAAAATGTATAAACTCATCTACCTAAACATCAATAAAAATCTTCACAACATCAACACAAACTCATTATAAAAACAAGACAACAACAACAACAAGAAAAAAATCACAACATCACAACAACAAGACAAAATCACAACAACAACAAAACACCCACAACAACAACACAACTCCTCACCAAATCCCCCTTACAAAAAAAAAATCACATCACATGAAAAAAAATAAATATCCATGATCACCTAAACATTAATATCCTCTCCTTATGTTAGCCAGAAATGTTTAAAATATAATAAACACATTTCATAACATCTCCCCCCCCCACTTTTTTTACCCATTCCCCTTCAACCCTTTCCAACAGGAGGACAATGGCGCCTAGAAAGGGTTACAAGAGAGTACAAAGAAAAGCCAGACATTAAACCGTCTTTAAAGCTCCTCACCTTATTTACAGCTGGTTACTTTTTAATACAAACTGGTGAGGCGTCGATCAGAAAGGTGTGTGTGTGTGTGTGTGTGTGTGTGTGTGTGTGTGTGTGTGTGTGTGTGTGTGTGTGTGTTTGAGGTGTGTATGTTTTGTATAATATACCAATACTTCCTGATTGAAAAAGGTGTGGCGAGTTTTTTGGGCGAGTTTTTTTGTATGGTTTCCGCCTCGAGTTTAGGACAACCCTCCTCTACCCCGTCCTCCTCCTTCCCTCCATCCATCTATCCCTTCCTCTTCCACCCATCACCCTCGCTAGGTCTCTTCCTCTGTCAATCAGTGTATGTAGTATGTATGTTAGTCTACTTATCACTGTCGATCTATCTACCAATTAGTTTATCAATCTCTCTCTCTCTCTCTCTCTCTCTCTCTCTCTCTCTTCTCTCTGGGTCGTCAGGGAGAAGGCCTGCCCTGACAAGGATACAAACGGCGAATGAAAGGCAGAGAAAAAAGAGAATGGGAAATAGGAAGAAAAGATTAGAGAAGGATTAGAGGTAGATTAGAGGTAGATTAGACAACTTTTAACTATATTTCAAGGATTGGCGATTCCCCTCAACTAACGTCAGAAAGAATAGACCAATCGTATCAGTAAGCACCATAATACACCTTTGTTAAATTAGTAAAGATTAAAAAAACTTTGTAATTTAGTAAAACGAAAAATTCATTTATAACGAAAAAAATAAAATGATTAATGTAAACGAAATTATTTAACCATCGTAAAAAAAAAAATCAGTAAAAAAAAAATGAATATATTAACCATTTGTAAATTAAGTACAAAACGAAAATAATCAACATTGTAAAAAAAAAAACCTTGGACCTCCTCAGCTGGCCACATCAGCTTAGGGAGACACCTATCTATCTATCTATCTATCATCACGAATAATAGGAAAACCAAGGAGACGAATAATTGAATTTTTTTGTATATATTTTTTATTTATTTCCTTTTATTTTTTATTTCGTTGCTCTTGTTATACGATATGCGTGGTGCCTCCTCCCGGGTCAGTCCTTACTTGTTAACGAATATTATTGTAATTCTAATTCATGTTTGGGGTGTACAGGGAGGAAGGGAGTAGGGTGAGGGGTGGGAGGAGTGGGGAGGGAGGGAGGAGGGAGGAGGGAGGGAGGGAGGGAGGAGAGGGAGTAAATGGGGGTGGGGGAGAGGGGGAGGGTGGTAGAGGAAAGGGAGGTAGAAAGGAAGGGAGATGGAGAAGGAGAGAGAGGGGAGGGGATGATGGAGAGAGGGGAGAGGAGAGAGGGGTAGACCTAACGCAACGTAACGCAAAACATTAACCTAACTTAACCTAACCTAACCTAACCTACCTAATCTAACCCGCCAGGTAGTGTTAAGAGTGGTTTATTATCAGGTGAAATAAACAGGGTGCCTAATCTTCAGGTGATCTATTTTTCATCTTCAAGAAATTGTGCTCGTAATATATGTACCACAGTTTCTCCTCCTCCTCCTTCTTCCTTTCCTCCTCCTCCTTCAATTACTTCTCCATTTCCTCCTTCTCCTCCTCTTCCTCCTCCTCCTTTTCCTCCTATTACTTCTCCCTTTCCTCCTCCTTCTCCTCCTATTTCTTCTCCTCCTATTACTTCTCCTCCTCCTCCTCCTATTACTTCTCCTCCTCCTTCTCCTCCTCCTTCTGCTCTTCCTCCTTCTCCTCCTCCTCCTACCTGCTGTACCTTATCGCCTCCTAAGTCCCTGAATACTGCTTGTCATCACACCGCAGGTAGGTCAGCCAGTTAACCAATCAACGCCCAGCTCATGGTTGTTACGTGGTCTCACCTGGAAATAAACAAATCAATTAATTTTCTACCTGTATTTTTGTTACGTAATCAATGACTTATATTTTTTTTTTACATCCAAATAAATTGTATTAATAATCTCTAAATTCTCACCCTTTTGTTTTGTCTTTTTTATTTGTATTTTATTATAGACAACTTTATAATCACTTTTATTAGAATGTCAGGAATAATTTAATCTAATCTAATAACTTATGCAAACTATTTTTAATTTATTTAAATGTCTATAATTTATTTTTATTTTTTATATTTACCCCAAACATTTTTATTATCTCCTTACACATTTTCTAATACAAATTCTACGATAATTAACACATCTAAATCAACAAAGCCAACACCTGCCTATACTGACCTAAGTGACGGTAATGTTTACGAGTGAGGGAGAGTTACCTGAGCCTAACACAGCCAAAAACTACTGTTGTTATTTTATATATGGCGGATAATTGCTAGCGGCCCCTCTACTAGGTCCTGTGAGGCGTTCAGATTCTACCGTGAGTGAACGCCGGCCCCTCTACTAGGTCCTGTGAGGCGTTCAGATTCTACCGTGAGTGAACGCCAAGGCAGGCAGAAGGCAGGCGAACGTCTTGGTTTGACGTAGTGACCATATATCGTGTCGTTGTAAGGTGGATGTGATCGCCAGACGTTGTTGATTGTCCGTGCTGGCGTTGTTTTAGTGGTACGGTACCGTGCGTGTTCGAGTGTGGTCGCTTAGTCGTGTGCACATTTTGCTGTGTGCGTTTTTAGTCGTGTGCACATTTAGTCGTGTGCGTTTTTAGTCGTGTGCACATTTTGAAGTGTGCGTTTTTAGTCGTGTGCACATTTTGCCGTGTGCGTTTTAGTCTCCCTTAACCGTTAGGTCCCTTATATCACACCCTTACCCCTTAGGCCCCTTATATCAAACCCTTACCCCTTAGGTCCCTTATATCAGCCCCTTACCCCTTAGGTCCCTTATATCAGCCCCTTACCCCTTAGGTCCCTTATATCAGCCCTGCCCCCTAGGTCCCTTATATCAGCCCCCCTTACCCCCTTTAGGGGTCCCTTATATCAGCCCCTACCCCTTAGGTCCCTTATATCAGCCCCTCATCCCTTAGGGTCCCTTTATATCAGCCCCCAATTTCTAGGTCCCTTACAACCCCTTACCCCTAGGAATCCCTTATATCACACCCTACCCCAGGGTCCCTTATATCAGCCCCTTACCCCTTAGGGTCCCTATATCAGCCCCTTATCCCTAGGTCCCTTATATCAGCCCCTGCCCCTTATGGGTCCCCGCATCAACCCCTTAAATTCCTTAGGTCCCTTATATCAGCCCCACCCCCTTAGGGTCCCTTATATCAGCCCCTTACCCTAGGTCCCTTTATATCAGCCCCTCAATTCTCTTAGGTCCCTTATATCAGCCCCTTACCCCTTAGTCCCTCTTACGCCAAAGACCCTTACAAACATAGCTTCGTATAATAGGAAGATGAAAAGAAGGAAGAAAAGAGGAGAAGAGGATAAATATGAAGAAGAAGAAGAAAGAGGAGGAAGAGACGGAAGAGGAGGAGAAGTAAGGAAAGACAAATAAGATGAAAGAGGAAGAAGAGGAAGGGGTGAGAAGAAAGAAGTAAAAGAATAAGAGAAAGAAGACGTAGAAAAGGAGGAAGAAGAAGAGGAAGAAGAAGGAGAAAAAGAAGAGAACGAAAAAGAAGTGGGAGAAAAAGAGGAAGAAGGAGAAAAAGAAGTGGAAGAAGAAGAGGAAGAAGAAGAAAAAGAAGTGGAAGAAGAAGAGGAAGAAGAAGAAAAAGAAGTGGGAGAAGAAGAGGAAGAAGGAGAAAAAGAAGACAGCGAAAAAGAAGTGGAAGGAGAAGAGGAAGAAGAGCAGCGGTGGCCATCTCCAAGACCAGCACTTAGACAGTAGCCAAGCCATCCGATCACGTTTCTTGGTCTGTAGTTCCCGATGAAAACCTAACCTAACCTAACCTCCTACATTTCCATAGCATCTACACATCACAAACGTCATTTAGGAGGAGCACTTCCCCAGCTCCACGCTTGGTTAGGGGCTGTGAAGAGGTGGGCGTGGCCAAGAGATAGCCGACCCCTCCCTCAGGAGTTGCTGCCTGATAGAGGGAGGACACGGACTTAACACACTGGCATCCTCATCCTCCTACTGCTGCCTCAAGACTGTATGCACTTAATGCCTGTGTGTGTGTGAGTGTGTGTGTGAGTGTGTGTGTGTGTGTGCGTGTGTGAATCTCAGGGTTAAAGGTGTTATGAGATGAACATTTATTTCATCTGTTAAAACACCCTAACCTAATCTAACCTAACCTAATCTAACCTAACCTAACCTAACCTAACGTAACCTAACCTAACCTAACGTAACCTAACCTACCTCCCGCCTTGTGTCAGGGTGTCTATCATTAGGTGGAACAAATTGGGGTTACTAGTCTTCACAAGTTCTTTTATTTTCTTATCAATGGTGAAAATTGATTGATGCAATAATGACAGAGACAAATATTTGTGTGTTAGTTGTTGTAGTGGCTCAGGGTTAGTGATTACAACAACTAGATGATGCTAACACTTTATAAACAGCTTCAGTAAGTTATAAAGGAAGGTTGGAGCGACACATGAGACAGGGAGGATTATACTGCCGGTGTGATCAACAGTGATGACCAGGAGGATGACACTGTACAGCTCTTAACACGTGGATGTTATAATAGTTCTCCAAGGTGTAGGACAGGTGCTTATAGCGTGAGGTTTAATATGTAACTTTTGTTTCCACACATTAAAAATACTGGTACACCCATCATATTTATATATATATATATATATATATATATATATATATATATATATATATATATATTTATTTATTTATTTATTTATTATAAAGTATTTGTGTAGCCTCCGCCTTTAGCTCAACACTCCGGATCATCCAACAATATGCCAAGCGCCCTCCACCTTCCACCATCGGCATCCCCCAAAACCCAGTAGCGAGAAGGACCTGGAGCTAGACGGGAGACGAAGCCACTCCCCCACGTCCCTGGCCTCGTCAAGAGGATCCAAGAACCTTTCGTGGGGCTCTATTTCAAAATGTCAATCCTCTACAATTTACAGACAATTTCATCTTCCATTAGTTTCGGCCTCACTCGCAGACTCGGTCTCCGGGCCGGGCGAGCGCTGAGACAACGCTTTTCTCTGAATTACAAAATTTGTCGTTTTGTTTTGGGTCTGGCAAGTTCGGGGACGTTTCTTCCTGGATTTCTCCTTTGAAGTGGTATTGGAAGACGTGAATTTATTTTTAAAGAACTGGATTGATATACCTTAAGACACAGACCAGTCGTCTACACACAGCATTAAACACCGACCCGACAAAAGCAACAACGCCGCGACTCCCACTAAAAAGTTTCGATGGCAAAAGCTTTTAGCATATGTCAATATCTGCTTGTGACCTAAGACGATGCATCAGATGTGTGTTCTCCCTCCTTCCCTCCCTCCTTCTTCACTCCCTCCTTCCCTCCTTCATTTCCTCCCTCCCTCCCAACCTCCCTCCCTGCCTCTCTCCCTCCTTCTCTCTCTCAGTGGTCCAGACGTACCCACTCTGTCCCACAATATTGCTGACAACCAATAATATTAAAGTAGTGACCCGCGGCTCGTCCTTGTGGTTGAAGCAGTAGGTATGATGTGGAATATTCTACCTAAAGTCTTCAGATAATATAGATTTGGTTTAATATATACACAAAATCACCTGAAAATTAACCACCCTAACACTAGACTAGGTTAGGTTAGGGTGGCTATTCTTCAGGTGATCCAATTTGCTTTTTAAAACACATGTAAAGTCTTATTTAAACATCAAGTACAGTTTAGTGTTACAGTAAACATATAATCCCCTGTGTAAGAGACGATAATGGTTATATAACATTATGTTTATATTATTACTACACCGACGGTAATTAAACTATGAACAAGGGTCTACTGCTGTATGTCACGTAATCTGATAGTCTTTCCCATGACCTCGGCTCCCGACTGACCAGCAGGACCAGCACATGTGACGTAAGTCTTGACCAGTCCCTCCCACACACCCACAGCTCATAGTGTTAGTGACGGTGATATCTTAAGGTAGTCGTGTATTTGGGTTTGGAACTTAACCCAAAACATTTATTGATGTAAATCCCAGCGTACCTCTACAGCTGAACCTTCACGACGATTCATCAACTTACAAAACAATTAAATATTATAAATAACTGTAGATGAATTGTTAAAACCCATATCCATTTAACCTCCGCAGTCTAACCTATATAACAATACACAATAGTCACCATAAACCACCTCAATAACAATTAAACCTATAACTATTTTCTAAACCATTTATTTTATCATTTAAGGTCAAAATAATCCCTATCTTAACATTTACGTAATATTTTTACTGCCTATAATTCAAACCATTTACTCTATAATAATAATAATAATAATAATAATAATAATAATAATAATAATAATAATAATAATAATAATAATAATAATAATAATAATAATAATAATAATAAGTTTATTTCCATTTTCGACTCACCTACACATGCCTATAGTGTAATTAGTCTCACCTGTATGTAATTAAGGTAAATTAATTAGAAGTTGTGGTGATTAAGGTAATTTATAAGTTTACCTGTAGTGTAATGATCAGTTTAAACAGGTGAATTCAGTGATCAATTTAAGTGATCAGTTTATACGACTATAGCGTAGATGAATACAACAAGGATGACTATAACTATAACAACAACAACAACTACAACAACAACAAATACAACACTAATCTTCAACGCTTGTAATAGGATGTAAATACTTCCCCTCGACTCCATACAAACATTATAAAAATTTAGCTATATAAATAAAAAATAAAATCTCTGAATAATGAAAAAAAAAACGAAAGAAAAACAACTTTGTAAACAGAAAAACAAACCAATAACAGGGATAATGGATAATGATAACAGATTAAACGTCAATAAACAGAAGAAGATTAATAATAAGAAGAATATATGGGATCCAATTCTACCTTAGAGTAATATATCCGACTCGATCGTCCGTAAGTGACTCAAACTCCACTGGCGACTAATAAATCCTGGGATCTGACCTGAGTAGTGGAGCCTCTTTCTGAATTTTATATTTTTATTTATTTTTTGCCTTCTGCCTCCTCCTTTACCTCCTCTAACTCTCGTGTTTCTCTTTATTTTCTCCATTTCATCTCTCTCTCTCTCTCTCTCTCTCTCCTTCACCCGCCACTTCAGGAGAACTGAGGGAGGAGAGCGGCAAGTGTCTCTTTCTCTCCTGCATTGAATAACTCTCTCTCTCTCACACCACCTTCTCCTTGCCCCTTGCCCCTTGCCCCTTCTACTGCCCCGAGTCCTTTATCCCTCCTATTGCCCCCTGAATCTCTGTCGCTCTCCCTGTCCCTTTTGGAGCCGTCTTTGCCCCATCTCCCGTCATATTCCATCTTGCACTCTTGCCCCTTTTACTGCCCCTATTATCCCCACTCTCCTGCCCTTCGTGCCCTTTCTCTTGCCCCGTTTCAACCACTGCCCCTCCCCTTTCGCTCTACGGCCCAGCTCCTACTCCTACAGCCCTTACTTCTTCCTGCCCACCTCCTCCTACTGCCCACCTCCTCCTACTGCCCACCTCCTCCTACTGCCCACCTCCTCCTACTGCCCACCTCCTCCTACTATTCCACCTCCTCCTGCACCACCCACCACCTCCTCCTACTGCCCACTTCCTCCTCCTGCCCACCTCCTCCTCCTAGTGCCCACCTCCTTCTCCTGCCCACCTCCTCCAACTGCCCACCTCGTCTTACTGCCCACCTCCTTAGGCCCCTCCCCTCCTTCTCCTCCTCCTACTACCCCCCTCTTCTTCCACCCTCCTCCTGACCCCCCTCCTGACCCCCCTCTCCCGCCTCGCCCCTCATGTATGAGTTAGAACAATCCTCTTATCGAGCGGTTTACTGTGGAGCCGCAACAAAATGGTGAACCCAGTCTACTCTTTCCTCCCCCTCACTCTCACTCTTCCTCTCCCTCTTCTCCTCTCCCTCTTTTCCTCTCCCTACCCTATGTCCTACTCGTCCTCCTCCTCCTCCTCCTCTTCGTTCTATTCGTCCTTCTCCTCCTTTCCCTCCCTTTCGTCCTCCTCTCCCTCCCCTTCGTCCTCCTCTTCGTCCTTCTCCTCCTCTCCCTCTCTTTCGTCCTCCTCACCATTCTCTTCCTCCTCTCCCTCCTCTTCGTCCTCCTCTTCCCCTTTCTCTTCCTCTTCCTCTCCACCTCCTATTTTCTCCATCATCCTCCGTGTTATGCTCCCTTCTTCTTTCCCCATCCTCCTCCTCTTCTTCATCTTCTTCCTCCTCCTCCTCTTACTCTTCCTCCTTTTCCATTATCCCGTCTCCTCTTTATCCTCTCCCCTTCCTTCTCCTCCTCATTTTACCTCTCCCACACCCTCCTCCCCCCCCTTGTCAACACCGTACTAATGGACGTTCACTGCCCTATACTTGCAGAAGCACATTTGTTCATTTCTTTCCACAAAATTTTAATATCGGAAGATTTTCATTTTTAAATTTTGAACGACAAACTTAAATACTTTTTACCGATATAATTTTTGTATTTTTCAGGTATTTATGTATTTTTTTCCGATTTTTTTTATTATTTTCATTTTAGAAAATCTTTGCGATGCCATAATTTAATTTTTAATAATTATAATTTCGGAGAATGTTTCAAAATTTTAAAGTCCCTTAATAAACATTCCCATACAAATTTTAAGTCAATTTATTTCAATTTTTTTTATAATTTTATTTATTTATTTATTGTTTTTAGTTCAAGAATAAAGTTTTTCTTCGTGACAAACTTAACGTCAATGTTATAATGTTACGATGTTAATAATACTCTACAACAACTAAGGTCATTAAGAGGCTAATAAGTCTAATAATAACCCTAGTCCATCAACAGTAACAATTTAGAGCACAATATAACTCTCAATTTACCTGAACGTGTGGTACTGGGAAGCATCATACAACCAATAGAAATTGTTTTACCTTTTCGTCTTATTTTTCGTCTAATTTTAATACTTGTGGGGAATATTTTTTTAGAGATGAGGAATATTTTTTAGAGATGAGGAGGAATATTTTTTAGAGGTGAGGAATATTTTTGGGAGGTGAGGAATATTTTTGGGAGGTGGGGAATTATTTTGTGGTAATTAAATGTGGGGAATATTATTAAAGGTAATTATAGGGAATATTTTTGAGGTAGGGAATATTCTCTTGAGGTAATTCCTGTAGAGAATATCTTTAAAAGTAATTAACCTAATCTAACCTAACCTAACCTAACCTAACCTAACCTAACCTAACCTAACCTAACCTAACCTAACCTAACCTAACCTAACCTAACCTAACCTAACCTAATCTAACCTACCCTAACCTAACCTAACCTAACTCCACATTTAGCGTTAGGGTGGTAAAATTCTATACAGCAAAATGATTGGGAGTTCACCTGAGAACACCTGTGTGTAATGATATCACCTTGGTGTTTACTCCTGCTATGTCTCCTACTCCTACTCCTTCTCTTCCTACTCTTACTTCTCCCCCTGCTCCTCTTCCTACTCCTCTCCCTCCCTCCTACAGTGAATCCTCCTCCTCTTCCTACTCTTCCTTTCTCCTTCCTTCTACAGTGAATCTTCCTCCTCTTCCTATTCCTCCCCCCCTACTCCTCTTCCTTCTCCTCCCCCTCTTCCTACAGTGACTCCTCCTTCACCTACCTCCTGTTACACCTCTCTTCTTCCTCCTCCCCCTCCTCCTCTACCTTCCCCCCTTTGCTACCCCTCTTCCTCCTCCCCCTATCTCACCCTACCTACGATGACACCCCCCCTTCTCATATTTCTCTACCTCTACCCCCCCTCTAAAGGTTGCTTCTTTTCCCCCCCCCTTCCCCCACTCCTTCTCCTCCCCTCCCCCCAACCCCCCTTCGCTTAAACCCATATTGGACAAGGGCGGAAAAGCGGAGCCGAACTCCCCCCAGGGACCAGGAAAATATCGCTTCAGTTTTATTGGTGCTCCGATCCTAGGCGGCACAGGGAGGGGGAGGGGAAGATGGAGTAAGAAGGGTGGAGGAAGAAGAGAGAGAGAGAGAGAGAGAGAGAGAGAGAGAGAGAGAGAGAGAAGAGGAAAACAATAATGCATACTTTACAAATAGATTTTCCTGAGACCGATGTTATGATGGTCACGCTTTGATGTGTGGAGGTGAGCGACCCAGAGGTAAGTTATTGTATACTCTGTCTG
The DNA here is from genome assembly GCF_018991925.1 of Homarus americanus. Lineage (NCBI taxonomy): Eukaryota > Metazoa > Arthropoda > Malacostraca > Decapoda > Nephropidae > Homarus > Homarus americanus. Next base: position 233,757 of record NW_024714036.1, read on the forward strand.
TCTGTCTGTCTGTCTGTACCTTACCTGTCACTCTCTCAACATAGGTACACACTGACTAGGTGACTGTTTTCACTCTTAAAATATCATCTACGTACATCATCTGTCACTCTCAGCACTCTCTCATACGTATACATATTGCCTGAGTGGTTACTTTTTTCACTCTTAAATACTGTCTACGCACGTTTATGTCAATACTCGTTTCACTCTTTATATGTACGACTGATCACTCTTTTCACTCTTCTTATGTACGACTGATCACTCTTTTTACTGTTTATATGTACGACTGATCACTATTCTTCACTCTATGTACGATTGATCACTGTTCTTCACTCTATGTACGACTGATCACTCTATGTGCAGTGATCACTATTTTCACTCTCTTTATCTGCTACTGTTTGCACTCTATGGAACTCTGATCACTCTGGCACTCTCTTACATTGACTTCACTTGAGCTCATACTACGATCACTCTGGGTAACCCCCTCCTCCCCCCTTACTTTCACTCTAATTTAAGAGAAGTTCCTCGAAACACATGAGACTTTTAACTGCTGGAATGAGTCTCTGAACTGCTGGAACGAGTCTTTTAACTGCTGGAACGAATCTCTGAATTGCTGGAACGAATATCTGAACTGCTGGAACGAATCTCTGAACTGCTGGAACGAATCTCTGAACTGCTGGAACGAGTCTCAACTGCTGGAACAAGTCTCTGAACTGCTGGAACGAGTCTATAAACTGCTGGAACGAGTCTCTGAACTGCTGGAACGAATCTCTGAATTGCTGGAACGAGTCTCTGTACTGCTGGATCGAATCTCTGAACTGCTGGAACGAGTCTACCCACAGATGGCGCTGTAGTGTCCCATTTAGGCTTGGTACAGTGTCGAATAAGTGTACAAGGGACCTTTTGACCGTCACTATACATGTACTCTGTGTGGAGTACATCTCATGGACTTCTTTCACTCTGAGTACATATCAACCTTCACACGCAGGAGCACTTGATAATCTGATTCACAATATGTTAATTAGGCTTTAGGATATATTCACCACACTTGTACGTTAATAACCGGACTTTTGGTTAAATTCACCACACTTGTACGTTAATAACCGGACTTTTGGTTAAATTCACCACACTTGTATGTTAATAACCGGACTCAAGGTTAAATTCACCACACTTGTATGTTAATAACCGGACTCAAGGTTAAATTCACCACACTTGTATGTTAATAACCGGACTCAAGGTTAAATTCACCACACTTGTATGTTAATAACCGGACTTAAGGTTAAATTCACCACACTTGTATGTTAATAACCGGACTCAAGGTTAAATTCACCACACTTGTATGATAATAACCGGACTTTTGGTTAAATTCACCACACTTGTATGTTAATTAACCACTTCAACACTTCCTCAGTACCATACCTATGTGGGACTAACCAGTAGGGAGATATGATGCCCAGAACACGGGGAGGAGGGGAGGGGGGGGAGAAAGAGTGGTTGAGGAGGAGGAGGAGGGGAGGAGGGATGGAGGGAGGGAGGGGGGCGGTGGTTGGAGGAGGGAGGAAGGGGTAGGGGAGGAAAAGGAGGAGGAGGAGGAGACTGGTAGCGTGGTGGTTGCAGTACTAGTATTAGGAAGGTAAGGAGGAGGTGTAGATGATAGGGAGGAGGGGGAGAAGGAAAGAAGGGGAGGAGGAGGTGAAGGGAGAGGGGAAGAGAAGGAGAGGATAGGGAGGAAGAGAAGGGAGAGGGGAGAGAAGAGGACGGGAAAGAGAAGAGATGGAGGAAAAGAAAATATGAAGGAAGTAAGAAGAGAAGGAGAGAGGGAGAGAGGGGAGGAGAGAAGGAGGCAGAAAAGGGAGTGGGGAAGATGGAGAGATCGGGGAGGAAGAGAAGGAGAGTGGGACGGGAAAGAGAAGAGATGGAGGAAAAGAAAATAATGAAGGAAGGAAGAAGAGAAGGAGAGAGGGGGAGAGGGGAGGAGAAGGAGGCAGAAGACAAGGAGAGTGAGGGGAGGAAGAGAAGGAAAGAGGGAAGATGAGAAGGAGAGAGAGGGGAGGAAGAGAAGAAGGGGAGAAAGAAAAGGAGGCAGAGGGGAGAGAGAGAGAGAGAGAGAGAGAGAGAGAGAGAGTATAGTAAACAGGCAGGGATCCAAGCCTTAGGGAACACCAGGTGCTCCAAACAGGTTCTTCTCTACCTGTTGTCGGTGCGTGGGAGAACATGCCTGTATAGAAGGTGCCCAGGGCTGCTTAGGGCTGTTTAGGGGGGTGCATACGGCTGCTCAGGACCTCGTAGACCTGTTCAGTTATGTTCAGGGCTATTCTAGGTCTCTTTATAACTGTTCGGGACTACTCAGGAACTTTGGGGATTGTTTAGGGGTGTAAGGGATAGGATAAGTCAGGTTTGTTTAGGGTTACCCAAAGCTGATCAATGATACTTAGGGTTTTTCAGGGCCAGTTAGGGCTAGCCAGGGATAGTCAGGGCTCCTAAAGGTTAGTCAGAGGAGGGAGGAAGGAGATGCAGGGACGCAGAAGGGAAGAATTAGGGAAGGAGGAAAGGAGAGAAGGACGGAGGTGGAAGGGAGGGAGGGAGGTAAGATAGAAGAAAGGGGAGAGAGGGAGAGAGATAAGGAGAAGGAAGAGAAAAACGAGGGAGCGGGGAACAAGAGAGAAAGGGATCAAGAAAAAGAGGGAGGGAAGGAAGCAAGGAGTAAAGATAGACAGAGAGAAGAAACTATGGCAGAAGGGAAAGAGCGAGGAGGAGGGAAGGAGGAGGGGGAGGGAAGGAGGGAGGGGGGAGGAGGGAAGAAAGGAGGGAAGGAGGTAAGATAGAGAGAAGGAATTACGACAGAAGGGAGATAGGGAGTAAGAGGGAAGAAGATCAGTTAAGAAGGGAGGGAGAGTAGGAGGAGAAGGAGAGGAAAGGAGTGAGAGAGGTGAGGAGGAAGAAGAGACAAACGAGGGAGCAGAGAACAAGAGAGAAGGTGTACAGGACAAGTGAAGTGAGGATGAAGAGAACCTGTTTCTCTCACTACCTCTAACCACTCTTGATGAACCTTGGGATACCTCAGTGAGAGAGAGAGAGAGAGAGAGAGAGAGAGAGAGAGAGAGAGAGAGAGAGAGAGAGAGAGAGAGAGAGAGAGAGAGAGATTACAGTAAGAGAGAGAGAGAGAGAGAGAGAGAGAGAGAGAGAGAGAGAGAGATTACCTCAGTGAGAGAGAGAGATAGAGAGAGAGAGAGATTACCCAGTAAGAGAGAGAGAGAGAGAGAGAGAGAGAGAGAGAGAGATTACTCTCAGGGAGAGAGAGGTAGAGAGAGAGAGAGAGAGAGAGAGAGAGAGATTACCTCAGTGAGAGAGAGAGAGAGAGAGAGATTACCCAGTGAGAGAGTGAGAGAGAGAGAGAGAGAGAGAGAGAGAGAGAGATACCTCAGTAAGAGAGAGAGAGAGAGAGAGATTATTTCAGTGAGTGAGAGAGAGAGAGAGAGAGAGAGAGAGAGAGAGAGAGAGAGAGAGAGAGAGAGAGAGAGAGAGAGAGAGAGATTACCTCAGTAAGAGATAGAGACAAATGAAAACTTAGGTACATGGATAAAATCAGGACATATGTGGATGAGAATATGAGGCAATAGGCAAGAGATAAGGAGATGTTGTAAATATATATAAGGGTTGTGTAAAAGGGATAGATGGTGGATAGGAGAGAGGATAGAAGGATAGGTGCTGGACCAACATCAATATACACACCTACACACACACACACACACCAACACCCCCCCCTCCCCCTCTGATATACAAATCTACGTGGCCATCACCCCAAGCTTCCCCCCTCACCTGATAACAGAAAGCGGAGGTGAGTATTATGGGAGACATAAAGAATTACAGGGGCTCTACGCTTGATCGAGACTAACGTACATAAAAAAATCTAAAGTTTTTAACCGTGATGCGTAAAAAAGATTTTGTAAATGAATAATGTAAATTGGTGTTTATTGTGAATCGTTATAAATTAATCTACGTGTACAAGATGTGATGTGATTATGTACATTGATTGTGATATTGATGTACATTTGTAATCTTTGCCGGGATTTACAATATGTACAGTAGGATTTAACCAGAAAATATACAGTGGCCATTTATATAGTCTCTCTCTCTCTCTCTCTCTCTCTCTCTCTCTCTCTCTCGCAGGAGCCTTAGCCCCAGCGTGAGAGAGAGCCAGTGTGTCAGGGGCGAGAACGTGATTGAAAGGCACCAGCTGGGAGAGGCGTCAAGGACTACCAACCATCGGCAACTCCACCGAAAACAATGAACTTAATTAAATTATCGATTTGTTACAATATTACCGGAATGTGTCTATATATCCTTGTGGAGGAAGTCAGTTACCTACCTACCTACCTCTCTCTTTCTCTCCCTCTCTCTCTCTAACCTAACCTAACCTAACCTAATCTAACCTAACTTAATCTAACCTAACATAATTATAACTTATCAAGGTTAGGTGCGGTGATGAGGTAAAGTAAGGTTAGGTCATGTTACGTGATGTTAAGTTAGCTTAGGTTAGGTTAGGTTATATGGGGTTAAAGATTAGATTTCTTGGGGTCTATTCGAACTGTGGGGACCATTTAGACAGTCACCAGTGGTCTATAATGTCCGACAGCCCCTAAAAGGACACTATAACCCTTTAAACTTCTATCAAAAGTTGACCTGAAAGACAAGCTGTGTTGATGGAACGATGTCACGGTAAGTCGAGGTGTTGTTATGGTACCTGGCCAATCGGTTAATTAATACAGGTGTGGGAGAATTTTTAACCCTTTGAGTACGATGATTTAGTCTCTTGAGTACGACAGTGACTTAGCCCCTTGAGTACTAATATTTAACCCTTTGAGTACGTTGACTTAGCCCCTTGAATAAGATGATTTAGCCCCTTGAGTACGATATCTCCCGAGTGCAACCCATTGTCTCTTCTCTCTCTCTCTCTCTCTCTCTCTCTCTCTCTCTCTCTCAATAGGTTGCGGTGTCTGATTGGCTTCATCGCTCGACCTCTGTACCAAGGCTTGCTGGTTCGCACTGAGGGCAAAACAAAAGTTCTCCCAGTCGTAAATGGACACCTAATTTTACAGCTTAGGAAAGGACGACGATCGAGTGCAGTGCCATCCTGCCCCTAATTGACCTCTGGGACCCATTTTAACTCTTTCTCTCTTTCTTGTATTTTATCTTTTCCTTCTCTCTCTGATTCTCTCTAACTTCTCTCTCTGATTTTCTCAAAGTTTTCTCTTTCTTCCTGTCTCCAAGTTCTCTCATTTCCTCTCCTCCACCGTCTCTCTGTCTCTCTCGTTCTCTCAATTCTCTCAGGTGATGACTAGACTGGAGCAACAGCAGCAGCAGGAAACCTAACACTGTGGGGTACCTCGTACCACGGCCTCAGCCATTTACAATAATAATACTTGGACAGCTAAGTGAAAGGAAGGAGGGAAGGGAGGGAAGGGAGGGATGGGAGGGAAGGGGGGAAGGGAGGGATGGGATGGAGGGAAGGGAAGGAGGGAAGGGTGGAGGGTAGGGGAAGGGTGGAGGATAGGGGAGGGGTGGGTAGGGATGGAGAGAGGGGAGGGAAGGAAGGAGGGAAGTGGGTGTGGGGAGGTCTCTCTCTCTCTCTCTCTCCCACGTCTTGAGTTCCTCCCTTCCCTCCCTCCCAGGATCCGCATCTGACAGTCGCGGACTAACAATGCCCCAAGGGCTCCCACGACTTGTAACCAATGTTGCCAGAGAAGGTTCCAACCCCGTTGTCTCGACCACCTTCCGTCCACCCGATGGGCCAGTGTTGCCAAAACCACCAAAGTCAAAACATTGGCGCGGGACTGATGGATTTAATCTCATTATGGTATTGTGGAAGCGCTGAGTGGCTCTTCCTCTCTCCTCTGGGTCAGATACATTCACCCAGCCAACTCCCAGGATCTGGTTTATTGGTAACACTGCTTGTACCAGCTAGCATGGCTTTCCAGAAATTCAGGGGACAATGTCTTGCATCAGAATCCAGATTTCCAGCGTGGAGCAAAGGGGGAAATTCAAGCTATAGTGATTTTCCAGTTGTGAAGCGGGGAGGAGGGTGGGTAGGAGGGGTGGTGGGGGGGACTCACTTATTCCGGGCACGTTCCAGGCTCCCTGCTGGACCTCCTTGGCCATGTCACCTTGGCTAAATGGCGAGATTGTTAAGATCCAGGGCTGTATATGCATCTCCTCCAAGACCAACTCGGCAATTAGTGTGTTAGTAAACAGAGAATTATTCATCAAGTGGAAACCGTGGAGGGTGTGAAGAAACACATAGCACTGGGCACGTGGGTTTGACAGACGTACAGACACACACACAGAAATACCTTTCCTCCCCTCTTAATCTAGTCGCTGGAACAAGCTACTCGTAAAACTGACCGGACAGCAAAGAACTGAATATCGATTTTGTTGTCCAGGTTCCTCATTTGCGTTGTGTTAAGCAGCAGGCAGCAGTCGTCGTCAAAGGTAGCCCAGTGGATAAACTTGATCCCTCTCGCTCCACTAATCAGGCGTGAGTAGACGATGATTACACCCTTCCATCCGCAGGTTTTAAATGCCTATCAAGTCCCGAATTCGATACGTGAAATACAACACATATTCTAATAATGTGAAATGTGTGGAGAGAGCCCAACATGACAATAGGGAACATTCATTAGTGAGAGGTAGCATCAATTGCGGCCTGTGGCTCGCACGCCTGCTTCTGACGGCCCCTTCATCTTGCCACACGCGTACCAATTATTCCCATTTAGCCTCATAACCACATTGTAACTCATGTCTCTTAAGCTCAAGCTACCGAAAATAAACCCCAGAATCCTTCCGTCACCGTAAAAAGACACAACGAATGATACACAGCGCAGAATAATAATATTTAGGAAAACGTGAGACGATAACTGTGAGAGAGAGGTGGACAACACTGGCAGATACTCCGCCCCTGCGCTGTGATTGGTGGACGGTGGTCTCCCGAGTGGCCCGGGGCGCTCGTAGGCCTCGCTGGCAGCTCCTGGCCGCGCCTCGCCTTCAGTAATTATGTACACAGCGCGGGAAGAGGAGGGGGCGTCCAGCACGCTCCACTAATTATGCTCTTCTCTCCCCCCACTCCAGAATTTCCATTGCCAGTCTCAAGTGATTGTTAATGTGCCTTAGAGTCTTCAGAGAGCAGGTAATGGATGGGCCCTGTCAATGTGTTGGACCTGCTCTATCTTCAGTACTGTTGAATGTATAATAACACCCCGACTGTAACATATTAACTAACACATTTTGTCAACATACCTGAGTTTCACTATAAAATATTCTCTAAAATACATGTTTTTGGTTTCCTATTTAACAACATTAGGACTTCATGCTACAAGTTTTGACTGGTACGTTAGTCTAACACTGATTTATATTACTAAATAATTTAATCAACTTAGGAAACTTAATTACATCCCAGACACTTACTGACGAACAAACTGACCTTACGCCCATACGCATTTTCCACCCATCCATCCATCTATATACACAACCCTTTCCATATAGTTAATCAGTAAACACACTTTACACTCCTATCAGTTACATTAGACAGTGAATTAACCAGTCCAAAGATTCAATTATATTAAAAAAAAAAATTAAGTAATCCTCCCAAATGCTGAGCACATATTTGCAGAGCGAAACAAGAGAGAGACGCCAGCCAACCATACATATCGTGGAGAGATTAAGCGAGCAATGGTGCGTCAGAGAACAGAAAAGTCGCCTCGTTTTCTCTCGTCTATGGAAGGAAGACTGAACGAGGGGAAGACTGCCCTATCTTACCACTATGTCTGAGGTCTGGCGGAGGGGTTACTGAGGGGCTGTTGTGAGTGAAGGGGGACTATCCTGCTTTTATTATTATGGCTGAGGGTGGTTGTAAGCGGGGGAGGGGGGGGCTATGCTATCTTACTACAGTGTCTCAAGGGCTGGATGAGGGGGGGACTGTCCTACATTACCACTAAATCTAAGGGGCTTAATGAGGGGGAACTGAAGAGCTATACAAGGTGGGACTGTGTTATCTTACTACTATACCTCAGGGGCTATAATAAGGGGGGGACTGTTTTATCTTATAATTATGGCATGGGGACGAGAGGAATGGGGCTAACTTGCTTTACCTACTTTACTGTCAAGTATCTAAGCCCCACCATCGAGGGGCTTTAAAAACACTAGAACTTTACGTTGTTTTTGACAAGTAAATATTTGACTGAAATACTTGAGAGTAATAACAATAACAATACAACAACAACAACTGCTACTACTACTACTAATACTAACGACAACAATAACACTAGCAATAACAACAATAATGATGATGATGATGATGATGATGATGATGATGATGATGACGATGATGATGATGATGATATAAGCTATTGGCATTGACAAGCAGGTTAGGTTAGGTTAGAAGACGAGAGGAGAAAGGGGTAAGGAGAACGAAGAATGGAGAAAGGGGAAGAGGTGCAGGAGGAGGAGGAGAAGAAGAAAAAGAAGGAGGAGGAGGAGGAGGGAACAGAAGAGGCAGCAGCTTACATATACCGGATGTTTGTGTACACTGGTCGTGCCATCAGAGCCTGGAGCATTACTGAACGTATTTCCCTCCTTAGTAACTACCGAGTGAGCTGCATTGTTTTGGTGCAGCGTGGCGCGTAAGCCTATGGCGAGTCGAGCGGAAGGTTATGCTGGTAGAGAGGACTAGAAGGAAGGGATAGAGGGAGGCTGCTTCTATGGGACGAGCTTAAGGATAGGGGGAGGGGAAGGTTGCATCTATGGGACGAGCTTAGGGATAGGGGGAGGGGGAGACTACTTCTATGGGACGAACTTAGGGATAGGAGGAGAGGGAGGGGGAGGTTGCTTCTATGGGACGAGCTTAGGTGGGATATAAGGAAGAGGATAGTGAGTTGAACTTAGGTTTGAGGGCTGTGTGGATAGGGAGGACGAGAGGGTGGGAGGGGATGGTGAGGAGAACATAAGAAGGAAAAGGACAGAGGAAAGAAGGGAAGTTAAAGAATATAGAAGAGGGAATAGGAGAATGATGAGAGGAGGGGGTTCAGTGACGTGGTAAGAACTATGGGGATAAGGGACAAGAGACGAGAAACGAAAACCTATGTTATGGGACGAGCCAATGGTTGGACAGGAGACGGAGGGACGAATGGCAGAGGAACTACAGACAGTGGAGGTCGAGGGTAGGTCCTGGTCACTGCTGATACCATGGAGGGTGTTAATGGGGGTAAGGGGAGAGCGAAGGGAGGGAAGGAGGACTCAGGAACCAATCACCCTCCTCTTCCCCCCCCCCCAACCCGTGACGTGTGGAGGGCAAATGGCCGTGTGTATGGTGGGTAGGGGGCGTCCCTCCCTTTCCTCTACATAAGCTCAGGGGGTGTTGAGGGCAAGATGAAAGCGTATATAATGAGTAGAGCGTCAGTCTCCCTGTGCCGATATGTTGACGTTTTGAGGGAAGCTTAGCCTACATAGGGGGCAAGAGCCTATATCTATATATATTACCCATCTATGTATACTAATGTGATAAAGGGGTAAAGGCAAAAAGTATACATGCAAAGAGAGCAGCCCAAGTATAGACCTGATGCTGAAAGTAGTAGAGACACGTATGTATAAAGAGAATGATTATGTGGTGAAAGGCTGGAACAGAAAATTTTGGTCACTAGTGATATCAATGGGTTATAAATGGGGGATAGTGAGGGGTAGAAGGGGGAACGAAAACCCCCATTCTATAGGCCTATGGAGAGAGAGAGACGGAGAGGACATACACACATATAAGGGGGAGGAGGCCTAGGGGAGGGAGGCTTTGGTTGCTGCTGATATCAAAATGGATAAAAGAGGGGGAGAGAAATACAAGGGGGAGAGGAAAAGAAGAGGGGAAGAGGAATACAAGGGGGGGGAGGAATACAAGGGATAGAGAGAATCCAATACTCCTCTTGTAGGGTGACGATGAGTACAGCAGGTGACGCCATGTTAAGGAAAAGGACAGAGGCTGTAGCTAATGAATAAAGGAGAAGAGAGAGAGGGGGGGAGAGAAAGAAAAACAGTAAAAGGAAGGAAAAGAGGCAGAAGAGGAGGAGGGAAGAAAGGAGAGAGAGATAAAGAGAAGAAGACCCAGATACCCCCCTTGCAGGAAACAGAAAGACATACATGGAAGGAAAAAATGGAGGAAAGAGGGAGAAAAGAAGAGAGATAGAGATGGAAGAGGGGAAACAGAAACAGGGGGAAAGAAAGAGTGGAAAAGGAAAGAGATAAAAATGACAAAATGGAAAGGGAAAGAGGGGGAAAGGAGAGAGAGGGGAGTGACGAACCCCCCTCTTCTCCACCCTATAGAGTATAGACTGACTAGAATAAGGAGGAAACAGGGGGAAATAAGGGGGAAACAGGGAGAAATAAGGGGGAAACAGGGCAGAGGGGTGACGGACGATCCCCTCAGAGTCAAAGCTAACCAGAGTGAAGATCCATTTATAAATCGCCTGGTGATTGGACCAACACCGTGTAAATCATTTGATATACAGAGAGGCAAAGAATCTTATATGCAAATGTCTTGTTCCCGAGAGACTAAGACAAGTACTTTATTAGATGACCTGGCGAGGAGGAGGAGGAGGCAGGGAGTGCTGACGAAGGAGGAGGAGGAGGAGGAGGATGCAGGGAGTGCTGACGAAGGAGGAGGAGGAGGAGGATGCAGGGAGTGCTGACGAAGGAGGAGGAGTATGCAGGGAGTGCTGACGGAGGAGGAGGAGGATGCAGGGAGTGCTGACGAAGGAGGAGGAGGATGTAGGGATGAGGAGGAGGATGCAGGAGTGCTGACGAAGGAGGAGGAGGAGGAGGATGCAGGAGTGCTGAGGAGGAGGAGGAGGAGGGAAGGAGGAGATGCAGGGAGTGCTGACGAAGGAGGAGGGAGGAGTGGAGGAGGATGCAGGGAGTGCTGAGGAGGAGGAGGAGGGATGCAGGAAGGGAGGAGGAGGAGGATGCAGGGGAGTGCTGACAGGAGGAGGAGGAGGGAGGAGGAGGAGGAGGAGGATGCAGGGAGTGCTGAGAAGGGGAGGAGGAGGAGGATGCAGAGAGTGAAGGAGGAGGAGGAGGATGCAGAGAGTGCTGACGAGGAGGAGGAGTATGCAGGAGTGCTGACGAGGAGGAGTATGCAGGATGAAGGAGGAGGAGGATGTAGGGAGTGCTGACGAAGGAGGAGGAGGATGCAGGGGGTGCTGACGAAGTAGGAGAGGGAGGATGCAGGGAGTGCTGATGAAGGAGGAGGAGGATGTAGGGAGAGCCGACGAGAGAGTGGAGGAGGAAGCAGAAGGGGCCGAAGAAGGAGGAGGAGGAGGCAGGGAGTGCTGAAACTAGGAGGAGGAGGAGAAAGCAAGGAGGGCTAAAGAAGGAGAGAGGAGGGGAGGAGGAAACAGAGAGAGACAAAAAAGGGAAGGTGAAGAGGAGGAGGAAGAGGAGGAAGCAGGGACAGCCAAAAAAAGGAGAAGGGGTTGGGGGGGGCGGAAGCCGAGAGGGAGAGGGGAAAATTGGCCCCTTCTTTTATTTACCTCGGGGAAAATAAGTTGCCAAGTACTGTAAATTTCACACCTACCAGAATAAGTCCTTTACCTAATTAAATACGAATAAATTATATACATTGGATATAGATTGTTAAGGCTAATATAGGAGCTTATACAGTCTATATATAAGGATAGTATAAGCTATATTATATACATTAAAGCTATATTAAGTACATTTTGTATTATATAAACAGATACACATTACGAAATAAGTAACACAAAATATATAAATACTAAAATGGTAGTCCAATATAGATTTAAATATGGAAATAAGTACAAAAATAAGTACGTACAAGTAAATAAAGTACAAAAACAAGTACAGGACCCCAAGGACATCTTTTTCGAGTGAGTTTATCAGAAAAATTCGTCACAATATTCGCCGGCAGCCAAGACACGCTGATGTGTGTATTATGAATCAGGTGTTGCAACATTATTCAACCACATGTGTGAAATTGCAAAGTGAATTCTGCTTTTGGTGCACCCGGGCCTGCAGGAAGGGTCTGGCAATATTTACCTGACGTTATTTCTGTTTGTTGTTTACTTATAGAAATATTATAGAAGAGGTGATAGATTGAATGTTATATTTTTCTATACTGTATTGTGTTCTGTGAGCTATCTATCTATCTATCTATCTATCTATCTATCTATCTATCTATCTATGTCTGTCTGCCTGTCTAGCATTATTGTTATTGTTATTGTTATTATTATTATTAGTATCATTTTGTATTTATTTTTGTTGTATTCTTATATCAGAATACATACATACATACATACATGCATACATACATACATACATACATACATACATACATACATACATACATACATACAAATCAAACCCCTCAAAAGAATCTATGCAACTTTCCATTACCTTCACCCCCTTAATTCGGTATTGCACTGAATGTTGCAGACCTCAGGAGTATTGTTGCACTCCGCTTTATTCAGAATTACCTACCGGAACGAGAGTACTGGATTACGACCCCGAAGGACGTATTAACTCCTAACTATGAAATATTCGTGAAATATACCTGAATACCTGAACTATACCTGACATATACCTTCATACCTGAAATATACGTGAAATATACTTGAGATATACCTGAATGATACCTGAATACCTGAAAAATACCTGAAATATGCCTAAATTTTACCTGTATACCTTAATGAGATCTAAAATATACCTGAATTATACCTTAATTATACCTGAAATATACTTAAATAATACCTGAGATATACTTAGATTTTACCTGAAATATACTTGAATTATACCTGAAATATATAGAACGTGTCAATATGTTCTGTGAGAATGATATTACGACCGAATGACCTTGTTGACGCCTTCTGAGGTCTGGTGTGAGGATGGTGAATGGTGGATGAGGGATGTAGAGTGGATGGATGATGGTGGATGAGGGGTAGAGAATGGAAGATGGGTGATAGATGGAGGAGGGTAGGTGAAGGATGAGGAAGAGAAGATAAAAAAGTGGATGAAGGTACATGAAAAAATAATAAAAGATGGGGAGTGGATGAGGGTGGATGAAGGTGGATGTAGGTGGATGAAGGAGGAAACATTTAATACTCAGAACTCAGCTATCGTATTATGCATCTTAATTTGACCATTTTTTCATCAGTCGTCTCTTTAAGGTTAACCAATTGGGTAGAGGCTTTCAAACAGTACACAAAATGGAGGTGAACACACACACACACACACACACACACACACACACACACACACACACACACACCTTCCATCTCACCCCTCACGTCCTCCTCCTGTCCCACCACCTCCCCTTCCTCCACCCCTCATCTCCTAGCTCCTCCTCCCCGTCACCTCCACCCTCACCTCTTACTCTCCCTCATCTTCCTCCCTCACTCTTCCATCACACACACACTACTACTACTACTACTACTACTACTACTACTACTACTACTACTACTACTGCTACTACTTCTACTACTACTTTGCTGTCACTCGGAATCGAGTATGACGATCATCCAGCTATGATACAATGATATGAGTTATTAAGGATGTCACCTTCATTGGTGAGTTTTGAGGTGACTAAAGAGGCCGATACCGGACCGGCAGGGTCGATCACAGAAGTTGCATATGTGGGGGGCTACATATAATGCAGGAGGGGCGGCGGCAGCGTCTTTCCGGCGTTGGTGCTTGTCTGCCTCGGTTTGCAGTTGGGCTAACTCGAAAGTATTGACACCTTCTCGTGTGGTGCTCCTCCAAGCGTTACTGTGTGGAGTGACAGTCTCCCAGGTGAGGGGGTCAATTTGGCACCTTTTCAGGTTTGTCTTAAGACTATCTTTATACCTTTTCAGTTGCCCGTCAGCATTACGTTTACTATTCGTTAGGTGACTGTAAAGTAGCTGCTTTGGCAGTCTACTGCCGTCCATGCGGGTAACATGGCCAGTCCAGCGTAGTTGTTCATGGATAATGGTAGCCTCGATGCTTCTCCAGTTGGTGTCAGCAAGAATACCGGCATTTATTCTCTTGTCTTCCCAGCAAACTCGGAGGATGGAACGTAGACTACGTTGGTGAAAGTTTTCAAGTGCCTTGAGGTGCCTCCTGTATGTGACCCATGTCTCGCTGCCATATAGCAGGGTGGGGAGGACCACTGCTCGATACACACACACACACACACACACACACACACACACACACACACACACACACACACACACATATTCCCTCCATCAAAAAACAACCACCTATTTACCCCAAAACTATAATATTTTCCCCCTTTTTCCTGCCCTGGGTACAACGAACCTGTTTCTTTACGCTGCTGGTCGCTCCACTTATCAGGGACGAGGCATTCATTTATGACCAAATTGTCGTTGCCTGTTAAATTGCCCTGAAATTAAATTCTACATGTTGGTGGTCGGGAAATACCATAAAAAGAGTGGACCAGTGAATCAAACTCAACTATGTATGAGAAGGGAGAATGCATAAGGGGTGGAGTGAGGGCTGGAGTGGGTAGTGAGGGCTGCAGGGGGGAGTAAGAGGTAGGATGGAGCGGGGAGGGGGGTGAGGGCTGAGATGGCAGGAAGGGGTGGAGCGGGTAGTGAGGGCTGGAGGGGTAGTGAGGGCGGGAGGAGGTAGGAGGGCTGGAGGTGGTAGTGAGGGCTGGAAGGGGGAGTGAGGGCTGGAGGGGGTAGTGAGGGCTGGAGGGGGTAGTGGGGACCGGAGGAGGGAGTAAGGGCTGGAGAGAATAGTGAGCGCTGGGAGAGGTAGTGAGGGCTGGGAGAATGTGAGTAAGGGTTAGGAGGGGATAGTAAGGGCTGGGAGAGAGGGCTGGGAGAGAGCAGTAAGGGCCGACGAGAGGGACCAACACACTCCCATTCCAATGTTTATATTTTTACCAAGTCGAAGCCGTAGACGTAAAAACCGAACGAGTAGAAAATGGCAGACCGCGAAAACACTCAACTAAAATATGAAACCCGAATCTCTATAATTTTCCCTCAATCTGATATCAAACGGAAATACAAATTGACGTAGATTCATTATATATATTTGTAACTCGTAAACGCGAATTATATGGAGACGCGAGGTACATGGAATCACTTATTCGAGAATAATGATATTTTGTTATCAGATTCAGTCATTATCTTACTTACAATGTAATTTAATGTACTCCTACAATAGGCATTAATATTTCTCATTGATATATATACCCAGTACACTACACACAGTAAACTGACCAGAAGCATTGTGGTCTAACTTCAATATATGATTCACATTATATACAATAGTCTTATATAAGTTGGGACTAAGAACACGTGAAAATAAAGAAATAGTCTTGAGTAATGTTTCTAAATAGTTAGTAACTACTGATCTCCCTCTTGCGTCGTGTATGGAAACTAAAGAACATATATTTCGTAACTAAGGCCGTAGGTAACGTGATCTTGAAGAGTCCTCCTTTATAAAACACCCAGTGACCTACCCAAGATTTTACGTTTTCTCTAATGTCATACTCTGAGATTTTGCTCCGTTTTCTTTCACAGAATTTTATGACTAACTCTTGTAAATATGTCTTTTTACCGGGACAATACGTATGGTGATAATGGTATAGATAAACATGTAAATAGATAATATCAATACAGCAAAACTGGGTAACTACTCGTTTTATTCACAACTTGTGTTTTTTTATTATTAAAATAGTGTTTTATTTTGTGTTTTGTTGTGATTTTTAACGAATATTTTAAGAGGTTAATGTTTATTTAATGAGATATGACCTCATTAACACTCGTATCCACAATCATAGAATTCTTAATGTTCACTATGCATAGAATAAGAGT
The DNA here is from genome assembly GCF_018991925.1 of Homarus americanus. NCBI lineage: Eukaryota > Metazoa > Arthropoda > Malacostraca > Decapoda > Nephropidae > Homarus > Homarus americanus. The sequence continues at coordinate 249,632 of NW_024714036.1, forward strand.
CTCTAAAATACACTTATCCCTTGTTACTAATCTTCCATCGGTTTAATTATCGTTTCGCTGGGGACCTATTTGGAAGTAGATCAGAATCGTTCAAAACACTTCAAAATCCATCGCAAAAACATGATTTTAACCTAACCTAGCCTAGCCTAGCCTAGCCTAGCCTAACCTAACCTAACCTAACCTAACCATACTGTAGCCAAGGTCAAAGCACACAGGGAGGTCGAAATTTTCCTGATAATTATAACACAAAACAACACGAAGATCACCTGAAGATCAAACACCCTAAAGTTAACCTAACCCAATCTAACCTAACTTAATGTAATCTAACTCAATCTAACCTAACTTAACCTAATCTAACAATAATCCAACCTAATCTAACCCAACCTAACGTCATCTAACCTAACCAAACGCTACACTAACCTAACCTAATCAAACCTAACCTAACCCTAACCGAACCTAAATTCCCCAGGTAGCGTTAAGGTGTTAAATCATCAGGAAAAACAAACTGGCGTGGGTGGGGGTCTAATCTTCACGTGATCTTCATATACTTGTCAATGTAACTAGTAATTTTATCAACACAATGTATATACAACTATTGATAACTTTAATACCTTGTTGTTCCTGAAGACTTGAGGGCGTCATTTCCATAAAACACAATAATCCAATCCTATAACGACACAGAGACACTAATCAATCCTTCCCTCACAACGTCTAGAGTGCAACTGATAGCTCTCATTACTTCACCTGCACTTAACTATACAAATACGTGTTTTGCCTCCCAGCTGACCAATAAAATCCAGGATTTAAGGCAAAACTACTGTGAGTGGTAGTTCGGTAGTTACAGTAACACTTTTGGCCTCATCAATTTCACAATACTGAATGATATTGATGTTTGTTTGTTTGTTTGTTTATATAAAAATGTGGCATTAGTGTTTTTTGATAATTCTTAAGGTGGATGAAATTCCTTTTAGGTTAGGTTAGGTATATATAAGAAAGATAAGGAATTTACCAAGTAACTCTTCAGTCTTCTCTTTGTATTCGTATTATTGATAAGACTGAATTTATTTGCATATTATTATTATTATTATTATTATTATTATTATATTGTTATAATTTTGTTTAATTTTTTTTTTAGTATCATCAGTATTTTAATTTTCTTGTGTCTTTATCAGTATTATTTGCTTTTATCATTATCTGTTAACCTTATCATCAATATTCATCATCATCGGCATTTTCATCATTATGTTATCCTTACCATCATTATCATCATCAATCATTATTATTATCATTATCATCATCATTCAGTATCATCATAATCATTATTCAGTATCATCTTTATTATTCATCATCATCATTATCATCATCATTCATCAACCCTTGCATGAATTTTCTTAGCAACGTCATTATCAATACATCATTATATAAAGCATCATTATATCATCAATTAATATCAGTATCATCATTATCATATTTCCATCATCATTCTTTTCATCATAATGTTTTATCATTATTTCCATCATAATCATCACCCGTCATCATACTTTTAACAGCAGTCATTTTCATTATCATCATCATTAGTACCTTCATTATCGTTAGTAGCATCATTAATAACATCATATAATCATTGTCATCATCATCACATCATCATAACAAAAGGGTTGCCATAGAAACCACCAAAGACGAAGATAAATACATTTATTCAACTCTACATGTACAAAGATTTCTGTCCTCACGCCAATGGAACTCTAATAAATATAGATGAAACAATGTGTAGTAGAAAGTGCACAAGTCCTCCACCGCTGTCCCTCAAGTTTAGTATAGGTTGCTGGATCGTTTATAAGAAACAAGTGACTATCGCCAGCAGAGGATCGAGCGACTGATTGAATCCTACGTAAAAGATTACTCTGTTTTTTTTTTGTGTGTATGTGTATGTTTGCACCATCAATAAAAAGCATTGTTACACGCGGGTTTGTTTCAAAACTGTATAATTATTATTATTATTATATTATTATTATTATCATTAAACTAAATGGTCAATTAGATTCCCTTTTGTGCCGTATAGAACACCTCTACAGACTGGTCACGAGATGGGCGTTTGTGTGTTGATTTTTCCCTCCCATTTCATTTTTTTTTTTTTTTTTTTTTTAGTGGGGAAAGGGAAAGGGAAAGGGGGGTTCTAGAAAAGAAATAAACCCCATCTCGTGGCGGAGTCTCCGAGGTTCACATTGACAGAGCAGGTACAAGCGTTTCGGTCACTCGGGTAAAGCAACGCCAAGGAAAATTGTCTCGGTCTTCACTAACGACACTAAAAAAGGATTCGGCTTCACAATGATTTGTAAACAACATTAATAAAAATCAGCATTCGGTACAGTCATTGTTTTTGTTTTTTTGTTTTTACAAGTAAAGATCATTTCATTTCACTACCTTAATGACAATAAAAACTGTGCATACGATTAACAACGGGATGACCCCAATTCAAGAGTACAGAACACAGATGTTTTTTTACACATTAGCTCTGAGCGAGGGAGGCAGCAAGCAGCGAGTGGCAGGTGGTATTGTCCACCCTGTCGAGTGTCTGTCAGTCACCTTGGCCGAGTGTCTGGCGCCTCAGGTGAGTGTCTGACGCCCTAGCCAAGTAGTCTGGCACTCTCGCTGAGTGTCTGACACCTAGCCGAGTGTCTGACACCTAGCCGAGTGTCTGGCACCCAAGCCGAGTGTCTTGACACTCTAGGAGTGTCCGAGAACTTAACTAAGTGTGTGACGCTCTACCCAGGAAGTCATAGGACCACTCAGCCAAGGGTAGAGTCATGTGGCAGTCTAACTCCTCAAGGGCCAAGTTGAGCTCTCAGCTAAGGAGGTTTTGTCGGGTCAAATGATCACTCGGCAGGAAGTTCTGTAGCCAAGTGGCTTTTCACCCAGCTGACTGCCTATCCACTCAGTCAAATAGATACTCAGCCGAGCCTATCCACTCAGGACGAGTATCTATTCACTAAGATTACAGTCAGTCAGTCAGCCAATTACCTGTCCACCTAACCATTCTGTCCATGTAGCCAAGATCTTGGCTGGAGTCTACAAAGCAGCACGCGTTGGTCAGCCTTACCCTGTCGCATCCACCTTCTGGTCAATGACGTGGTACAGAGCCACGTGCTGGAGGCCAGCCTACTACCACAGCTGTTGTGGGGTGTCACGCCCACCCTCAGGTCCTGCGCCATTACACGCGGTTTTCATATTCACAACAAAGATAAAATAACCTTACTGGAGTAGGACCTGAAGGCCGACGTCACACAACACTGGATATCAATGTAATAATTCTTAGTGTGCAGTGTTGATCTATTTCCAACAGACCTTCACAACTGCTCGTCCAAGAAATAGATTTTCACATAAAAAATAAACAATCAGAATCATTAAAAAAAAGTTTAAGGAATCAAGTTATTTGGTGCAGAGATGGGGCTTTTGTAGAGTGTCGGCATAACCATTGATTGTACAAATTTGGGATAAAAGTTCATATCAGTTATAATCTATCGTTACATATACAAATATAAACTATCTTATGTACACTATATACAAGGCAGAACTGGTCCAAAATGCAGCCCTGACGGTCGCCACCACTTGTTGTACCGTCTTGCTGGAGTGCATTTTAGTCGCTATCTTTGGTTTTATTATGAAAAAGAGGCTTCAGCTACTACAACATGGAGAAGCTGAAGCCTGTATTATGAAAAGCCCGAAGTTTACATATGAAGCCCTAGGTGACAACATCATGGGAGGTCTAAAGGGAGGCTTCAGCCCACACACTATGGTAAGCTTCAGCCCACACATTATGGTAGACTTCGGCCCACACACACACTATGTAAGGCTTCAGCCCCCATACACACACACACACTATGGTAACCTCCAGCCCACACACTATGGTAGGCCCTGTGACTTAACACCATGATGAACCCCAAAGACAACATACAATGAGCCTGAAAAACCTAAATATGAGAGCCCGAAGCCCACTTTAAACTGATAATTAAAGCCCAGAACACTAATGCTCCTTAATGAAGAAATGAAGAACAAAAAAATATGAAGGAAATCAACAAGAAAGAAGAGAGAGATTATGCATTTGACCCTAAAGCGAAGACATGACACTGGGAGAGGAAGTTGGTTTAGAAAAAAAAAAGGACAAAAAAAAAACCCACCACGACTTCTTGTTTTTCTTTCCAGTGTGTGTGTGTCTGTCAGGTCAAACTAGCCTCTCTTTCGGCCCAAATACTGACAGGTGAAAGATTCTCTAAATATGGCACAAACTAACCCTATGACAGACCGAGAAAGTTATATATATTAATTTTAAGACAAATAATTCACAAAACCGAAACAATACGAAAAAAAAAATGAAAAAAATTTACCTTGACATTACAAAAAATAATAATACCTAGACAGATAAACCGAAAATGGAATCCTAGAAGTGTAAATAAAAATAAGTTTTCAATTATCGAAGTAAAAAATAAAGGAATGTGGCCAAAACAAACAAGAAACTGACGTCATCTGTTGACACGATGACGTCATCGCCAGAAGAGGGAAACAAAAATAATTATAAAGTAAAATAAGATAAATTAGATAATACTGATGTGACCAGCGACAAGGGGAGGGAGGGCTCTGTGCTAGTGGGTGGCTCTAATGGCTCTGTGCTAGTGGGTGGCTCTAATGGCTCTGTGCTAGTGGGTGGCTCTAATGGCTCTGTGCTAGTGGGTGGGCCTAAGGACTCTGTGCTAGTGGGTGGGTCTAAGGACTCTGTGCTAGTGGGTGGCTCTAAGAACTGTGCTAGTGGGTGGCTCTAAGGGCTTTCTGCTAGTGATAGCTCTAAGGACTCTGTGCTGTGAGTGGCTCTAAGGACTTTGTGCGAGTGAGTGGCTCTAAGAACTCTGTGCTAGTGGGTGTCTCTCAGCGCCTACATTATGAAACAAAACAAGTAAATAAACTAATTTCTTTTATGGACTCGAAATGTTTGAAGTCAACACAACAAATTAGTATGAATAAAAGGTTTAAAGAGCCACTAAAATAACTTTACAAGACTACAAACGTTTAAATAGGGATAAATTAATCCCGAAACTAGCTCGTGGAAAGTTTAAACGTTGATTGAGCCACCTAGCAAGGCCTCACCACCTAGCAAGGCCTCACCACCTAGCAAGGCCTCACCACCTAGCAAGGCCTCACCACCTAGCAAGGCCTCACCACCTAGCAAGACCTCACCACCTAGCAAGACCTCACCACCTAGCAAAACCTCACCACCTAGCAAGACCTCACCACCTAGCAAAACCTCACCGCCTAGCAAGGCCTCACCACCTAGCAAGGCCTCACCACCTAGCAAGGCCTCACCACCTAGCAAAACCTCACCACCTAGAAAGGCATCACCACCTAGCAAGGCTTCACCACCTAGCAAGACCTCACCACCTAGCAAAACCTCACCACCTAGAAAGGCTTCACCACCTAGCAAGGCCTCGCCACCTAGAAAGGCTTCACCACCTAGCAAGGCTTCACCACCTAGCAAGGCTTCACCACCTAGCAAGGCCTCACCACCTAGCCCTCAACCTCACCCTCCTATTGGTCGGTATCTCCTGAGAAAACGGGGGTCATTCGGGACAAGAAGGTCATAAGCAACACCTAGCTTAAGGTCGGTTTTTTGGTACTAATAACACTCGCATGTCAACCATTACTGAGTCTTTTTGATTACATTTAGCTCACTCAGTCTCTCTCAAACAACAACATAACAGGAGAAGTCAACATAAACAAGAATAACAAAAACAAAAGCAATAGGTGTTGTTGTTTACAGAATTCCTAAAACCGGATAATATCTGGTTGAGTGAGAGATGTGAACCGTTTATCCGAACTCGATGGTATAGATGAGTCCGGTTGATGAGTCCGGTACACAGATCCGATTTAGTTGAGGTGGACTTGTAGGAGTGTTCGGATGGTGCCACTGTGTTCGGTGATCATGTTCGAACAGCGGTGATGTGTGTGTGTGTGTGTGTGTGTGTGTGTGTGTGTGTGTGTGTGTGTGTGTGTGTGTGTGTGTGTGTGTGTGTGTGTGTGTGTGTGTTATGAGTCTCTTGTGATATTCTTCAATAAAATTCTAGTATCAGTTCCTATTAAATTCATATTCCAGAACATTACAATAAATTCACTAAATCTTAATGCATAACAACAATAATAATAATAATAAAAAAAATAAAAAATCGAATAAATGTGTTTTAGAAATTAAGTAAACACAAGTTAATAATCACTGGAAGGAACCTCCTCTACCCTGAACTCAATACCACTGAGAAAAATAAACCAAACCTGTAGACTACTGATCAAGGAACCGTACACATGTGAACGTTCTCTGAAGATGTTGTCTCTACACCTGTAGCTTAGAACACACAGTTTGATTATTATTATTATTATTATTATTATTATTATCATTGAAAGTCGGCAGCCACCCACATAGACAGTTCGGATGTCCCTGAGGTGAAGGGCTAGCCATCTTTGCACCAAATACCTTTCATTATCTCTCTCTCTCTCTCTCTCTGACTAATGCATTACAAATCAACACACTATGCCGGACCCGCCTATAAGACACAACTCAAAATGTTTATTATCTGGGTAAAGAAATAACACATCTGGGAGAGATCATCTGGTTTGGGTGTTCTCCTGCCGGGGGGGGGGGGTGATCTGGTGGAGGCAGGTCTTCCGACGCCTCACACAAGTGTTGAGCAAAAGGCTGCACTTAGGAATTAACTGATGATTGACTAATAACTTAGTAACGTCAAATAACTTTCAATTATTATGTCGTGGGTCGTTTAGTTAACTTTTGGAGATAGAATTTATTTTCTTTCTTTTTGGCTCCTCGTGGTTGTTGTGTTGTTCTCAGCTGTTAGTGGCACTGTGCGGGTCAGCTGTTGGTGGCACTGTGCGGGTCAGCTGTTAGTGGCACTGTACGGGTCAGCTGTTAGTGGCACTGGCACTGCAGTGGCTGGTACACCGGCCCCCACTGTTGTGACCAGTCAAGGTAGGACAACATACTGTACACTACACAACACATAACATCAATAGGAACAATGGCCGAGTGTGGGCGTGCTGCTGCTGCTGCTGCTGTCACCCTCGCACAACACACAGGACTAGCTTGTTGAGGCGCCCACTGCCGCGTGGGGCGGGACGGGCGCCGCTCACTGGGAAGTCACGTGACGCGAGGTGTGGGAATGTGCGGGCTACGCCACCCGCCCTGCCGCTGCTGCCGCCGCCACTGGTCAGGTGGGCGGCGCTGGGGCTCGGGGCGGCGTCCCTGGGGGCCGCGGCGCTACGGGCGACGTCCAGGGTGGCGCCGTTGGAGCCAGGGGGCCAGACATCCCCCTAAGCAAGAGCGGGGGCGGTGGGCGGCTAGACGCCACCCAATGGTGGGTGGCTGCCCTGGGAAACCCCATGGATGGGGGGGCGAGCCCTTGGGTCCCTGGCGGCGGCAGTTGGGACGCAACCAAGGGGGCCCAATCTCAAGACCCGGGGCCCGACAAATTTGAGGAGTCTCCTGTATCATCGTTGGAGGTGTTGGCGGCGGCGGCGGCGTTGAAGTGAGGGGAGAAGAGACTACCAGATTTAGAAGAGTCGTCGCTGATGACAGGTGTGAAGTGCAGACCCTTGTAGGAGTCGAGCCCCTCGTGAGCCCCAGCAGATAGTGGGGGGAACAACCCTTTCTTATTTTGATTCACAACACATTTACGCATATGTTTTTCTAAGGTGGAGGCGACACTAAATGGCATATCGCAGAACCGACAGCGGTACACATCCTTGCCCATGCGGCCATGCGTCTTCATGTGCCGCGTTAGCTTTGAACTTTGGGCGCATGCGTAACTACACAGGTCGCACTTGTAGGGCTTCTCTCCCGTGTGAGAGCGTCGGTGAACTGTTAGGTTCGAGCAGTTTTTGAACACTTTGCCACAGTATTCACATGTGTCGTTCCTTCGGCTCTCTTTCTTTGGTGGTGGGACGAGGGAAATAGGCGTCCCCGGCGCCGAACTCGTGCCGGGTTTCGGCAGAGACCCAGGGATATCGCCTGGCTTTAAGGAACCCTCCGTCAGTAGTTTCCTGTGTAAAAAGTTCGCTTCCGCCGTCGGCATCCCGGGGAATAAGTCTTTGGGTGAACCTCCTGTCCCTGCCAGGTTTGGGAGCCAGAGTCCAGCGTACAGGCTTCCGTCCCTCTGAGCTTGGACTAAACGCTTCTGGGCATCGTATGGATTATCGAAGGCTCCCAGGAGTGTCTGGTGAGCCACATCGAGAGCAGGATGAGTACCCATCAACCCCTTTGTCAGATCGTCTCGTAGCTTCAGTTTTTCGATGCCATTAGTGCGGACCTTCTCGCCGTCCTTCCCCATAGGATGGTGAGTAAGACGACCAGATTCTTTTAGTGCCTGGTGGTAAGCCTCGCTGTAAGCGGAGATGTTCGCTAAACCAAACTTATCCATAAGTTCGCCTACGACGGATTTTTGTTGGTCTCCCCTCGAGAGTTTGTGGTTGTCTGCCGTGCTGGAGGAGACGCTCTGAGAGGTGGGCACCGGGGTACTCTTGGAGGTAGTGGAGAGGTCTTCAGGTTCATCGTCGTCCATGTCTTCTTCTGCAATATCTTCTTCTTCTTCGTCCCCACTATCACAAATGGAAGGGTTATCGTCGTCTTCGTCAATTTCTTCCTCCTCTTCTTCTTCCTCTTCCTCCTCTTCCTCATCATTATCGTCCTCAGTCTGAGGGCGTGAGGAGTCTGGGGAAGCGCTTTCCGTGCTTGAACTCTTCTTGTGTGCTTTCATATGCAAGCGTAATTTTTGTGGTGTGGGTAATGTTTCATGACACTTTGGGCAGCGGTAGTCCTTCTCGCCTGTGTGAAGCCTCTGGTGGATGGCCAAGTTGCTCTCCCACCGGAAGCACTTGCAGCAAGTCATGCACTTGAAGCGACGCTCGGGAACCATCATGGCCGGGTCAGTTCGGGTGGAGGTAGGTGTCTGGGAGGGCGCTAAGCTGGAGGGAGTAGGAGCATTAGGTGAGGCGAAAGGTGGTGTTGGGAGAGGCTTGCGAGGCGAGGTGGAGCTGGTGGGACTGGTGGTGCCTGCCAGCTGCCGTAGCCGCTGGGAGTAGAAGTCAAGGTTGGGATCACCGCCTGAACTTAGGGGCGTGGGCGCCGCATGGCGGGGTGCGCCCAGCCCGGGGTCAAGAAAGGGCGGCCGTTCGAAGGGAGGCGGGAGAAGACCAGGGTTGAGGCGCAGTCCCTCCTGCAGGAGCTGGTCCATACGGAAGTCGTGGCCTGGCCGCATGAAGGGCGGGGCGAGACCTGGCGGAAAGGGAGCCCGGGCGTCCCCTAGAGGCACCCGAAGTAGGTTGAAGGGGTGGTTAGGGTCCAGCAGGGGCGCCGTCACGGGCGGGTGGGGCGGCAGGGGCGTCGTGCCTGACGATACTGGTGTTGAGATCTTGCTCAGATCCACCTTCGACAAGTCCACCTTCGTTATGTCAACTTTGGTGAGGTCAACCTTGGAGGGGTCGAGTAGCTGGAGGGGCGGTAGGTGAGGCCCCGAGGCCGTGGTGGCCGTGGAGGACACAGAGGCTAGCGGGGAAGAGTGGGAGGGCCTGGGTAGACCCGGAGGCGTGGAGGGCGTGGAGATGGGAATGCCTATCGATGTCTCCTGGTAGATGATGATGCCGTGCGAAGACTGGACGTGTTGCACCAGGGACCAGGCTGACCCCAGCACGGCACCACACGTACCACACACGTACCGCGCAGGTTCTGAAAGACAACGCCTTTGTTAGTATTGTATGCGGTGGTACAGTAAGACATTAGTAACATACATACAACATAAACTTGGAAATATTATCTGATAAATTTTAGCAGCTGGCTAAAATTTATGGCATCTCAAAAAGTCTAGGACGAAACGCAAAAGTAAAAAATCTATAATTTACACAAGAAGGTATAATAAAAAGACATTATAATTTAAAATAAAACGAAATAACATTTGTTCCATAAACCAAGAACTAAAAATTATAAAGAGAAAAACCCACATCAATAATATGTATTAATATTAAATCTTCGGCACAAGAGCCTAAACACTTGAGCTCCACCACCACCACCACCAGCAGGAGGAAGAGGCCGCCGTCACCGCCTACAGCCAATCTACCACTACTCCCGAGAGACACCAACGTCCTGTCGATACAATTCTACCATGAAAGAACAATGCAATTTCCACTCGCCTCTGCCACCTACTTATACAACTGACCAAGGATAATGCATCAGGCTGAGGGACCGTCGCGTCTCGATATGACCGTCTTGTTTACTGCCACCAAACACCCCGACACACCCTGGCTTAAAGTTCTCCTGACGACATGTTCCTCTAACACCAGCATCTTGTATATCAGTGGTTATAGGTATAATTAAGACACAAGAGAAGATAGGAGTTTGTAAAGAGAGAGAGAGTGTGTAGCCAGGAAGAGGAGGTGGTGGAGGTGTGGGTGCAAGAGTCGAGACGAGTTAGTGTGTGTGTCCCGTGGGTGCTTCCCTGCGCCTCCCCCACAACAAACTCAGCCAAACTTTCCAGACACTGTCCAATAAACACATTCACGTGCTTCCCTCACGCCCTAAATATACATTGAGGTATTCTAACATATATAAAACATAAAGTCCAGTTTTTAACGTTACCCTGAAGTTCATAAATCAATTTGTTTTGTTTTTTAGCCATATACCCCAAATAATATTTATTGGTAATACTGTAACAATCATAATACTGCGCATCTGGTAACACTGTATCAACATAAATACTACGCTTTTTGGTAACACGACATAACCATAAACCTGAGCTTCTGGTAACACTGTATAACCAAAATCTTGCTCTTCTGGTAACACTGTCAATCCAAATGCCAAATGTCTCCTTCTGTACACTAAAAGGGAACACCAGCAGTACACACTTCCCAGACACATGAACACACATTATTTCTACACAATATGGAAGAGACAAACAAAGACTCCTCAGACCTTACACAGGCAGCGGAAGTGACAGCGGCTGGCACACACACACACACACACACACACACACACACACACACACACACACACACACACACACACGGTGAGAGAATATACTACAGTCACGGTTTTAGTCTCAGGATAATTCTGACGCCATCTTAAGAATCGTTAGTTAAATGACCAAACTTGGGAGTTCTTACGTCTTCAGTTAGGTTAGGGGTAGGTTAGGTTAGGGGTAGGTTAGGTTAGGGTAGGTTAGGTTAGGGGTAGGGTAGGTTAGGTTAGGGGTAGGTTAGGGTAGGGGTAGGGTAGGTTAGGTTAGGGGTAGGTTAGGGCGAGGTTAGGTTAGGTTAGGGGTAGGTTAGGTTAGGTTAGGTTAGTGTTTATTATTGGTTATTTTCCCGTGAGACCAGACCAGCAAGGTAAAAAAATTGGTCCAAAGATTATTATCGACGTTTTGTCCCTGGGTAATAGTCGACCTGGGCGTAGTGCAGGGGGAGTGTCTTAACTTATTAATATTTGGGTGATGGTGGGTGAGTGGGTGGTTGGGTGATGGTGGATGTTGGCGGGTGTTGATAGTGGGTGAGACGGGCATAGTTCTATTTGGAAATCGTTGTATGAGGGAAGAACTTGCAGAAGATGTAGTTAAAAGAGGAATGCTCGCTGAGGGAAGGTCATCGTTGTAAATGAGCCTTTCTTCAAGTTACCTAAATGTAAATGAATAAAAATCGATTTGGTTGTAATTGTAAAAAGAATATGAATCGATTTGGTTGTAAGTGTAAATTAATATAAATCTATTTGGTTGTAGGTGTAAATGGCTGTACTAGCGCTTAAGTGCTCCACATAAGTGTTATAGAATTAAGCAGAATTAAGTGGCAAAAACTATAGCTGCTCTACATGGGGGAGGGTGGCAAGAGGGGGTGGGGAAGGAGGGAGGGGGCGGTGAGGACAGTAGTAGGGTCTGAAGGTTGGAAGGGGGGCAACTGAGCATGTGTGACGCTCCCCTTCTCTCCCTCCCCTAAATTCACCCATCCCACCCTCCCTCTCTTCTATCTGTGTACACCTGCCTAGACAGTTATCTCTCTCTCTCTCTCTTCTGTTTCCCGGAAATTTCATCAACCCAATTTACCCTTCTCTCTCCTTGTATTTCCACCCCATAACAACTGGTAATTTGTAGCTATATTTCCATTGGGGATTAATATTGGTTATTATTTAGTCTTATTAATGGAGGGAATTAGATATCTTTATGTGGTTTATTAAGTGGAGAGAGTTCGTTGTGTTTTTGGCATTGTGATTATTTTTGATGTGTTTTGTGATCGTTTCCCCTACTGTGTTATTGTTATTATTGTTATTATTACTATTATTATTATTATTATTATTATTATTATTATTATTATTATTATTATTATTATTATTATTATTATTATTATTATTATTATGGACAGTTAAGGTGTAGAAAGTAATATTCTTTTTTCATGAACAAGGAACATACGGAACACCACCATGAACACGGAACAATCACGCCCAATATGTTACCCTCCTCCACCCACCCACCCACTCAGCCACCCATAACAAAAAACTACACGAGTCTAAGCACCCATGAGAGAGAGAGAGAGAGAGAGAGAGAGAGAGAGAGAGAGAGCAAAAATAATGATGTTTATGCAAATTGGTGTGTGAGCGACATGCGTGGATGTGGTTTGTTCTTGTGCGTCACCAGCCAGCCTGGACACTATTGTCTTGGCCCCAGTGTAGCCACAGACCGACAACCTCCCGCCCCCCGTCCATGCTCTCTGCTTTACCGGGGACACCAACTCATTAATCAACTTTCTCTGTGATATATTACTCTATAAATATAAAATACAATAACTAGTATATGTGGGAGTTATTTATGATGTGTAAGTGTCGTGGTTGTGGTAAATCTTTGATATGAACAGTGGAGGGTCACACGGGTGAGAACAGTAGTCCACCTTGGCGACACTGTCTTCCACGCGACACAGCCTCCAACATCCATCTCCGAATCACTGAGAAACTGACTTTGGTTACGCGTTCTGCCACCTTGTATATTTCATCTGTCGTATTATTCGTAACACACAACTTATTTCCCTCAAATTACCGCTAAAAATCGTAAAACAAAACAAAACGATCGCATTTATTGAACGGCAAGAAGCAATTTAAACCTCAACCCGGTTTTATCGAGGCGGCGGAGCGAGCATCAGGGTCGTGTTGCGGTGAGGCGAGGTGGGCCACGGAGGGGCGTTGTTGGCTTGCTCGTTCCAGGATGTTCTCAGCACCAGGAAGCCTCGGTATGGTCAGCGGCGCTGTATTGAGGGGTAGGGGGAAAGAAGGGGAAGGGGGAGAGAAGGGGGAGGACAGGGAGGGAGGGAGGGAGGGGGGGACATCGATATCGGCAAATTATGCAACAGTGTATCAAGCGCTACTGATAAACTAGAGGAAATTGAGTCTTACGTAAGGAGAGAATTGAGGCGAGGTTCAGCAGCGAGCAAAACTGGAAGTCGTATCACATTTACTCTTGTCTTTACTTTTCTCTCTTCTCTGGTTATCGTCTATCTGACTTTTACCTTGATGAGTCCATTTTCATGCTATTTTTCCCTCCCCTCTCTCACTATCTCTCTCTCTCTCTCTCTCTATTTTCTTACTATCTCTCTTTCCCACTCTCTTACTATCTTTATCGCTATCTCTCACTATCTCTCTCTATTCTCACTATCTCATTTTCCCACTATCTCACTATCATCAGCTTTCTCTCTTTCTCATTATCTCTCTCTCATGAAAATTAAATTATTCCAGTAATTATAAGGAAAATTAACCTTTTACTTTGCTCATAATGTTTCCTTACCACAAACGAAACCTGTGGCTAAATTAGGTAAAAAGAACTCGTTATGTTGTCTTTTGGAGAATAAGTTCTTTAGTAATTCTTAATACGGATGAGAGAGAGAGAGAGAGAGAGAGAGAGAGAGAGAGAGAGAGGCACCCACCCAAACCAGTACTCATTCAGCCAGAGTACTTCCCTTCAACAAGTACTCAAGACAATTTCCCCAACTCACCCTCGCCAGCTTCTCTCTCTCTCCTCCCTTCGCTAGTACTCAGGTAGGATGGACTCTAGGTGGAGGTAGGGTGAGGGGAGGTACAGGTAGGTCAGAGGGGTAATAACGCTCGCCCCCCGGGTTCCTCTACTCTCCCCTCATTTTTTTGAACGATATTCGAGGGGAAACAAGTGACGTCGTGTTCCTGAGGGTGGATATTGGACATATCATTCCAGATGCCTCACATACCTGCCGCCAATCTCTGCAATACACCAAAACACGGGAGCCTCTGTCGACCCCCACACACACAATGTACTAAAGCTAGTTTCCCGTCGCTTTTTAAAGAGGATCTATAGTTGTGTCTTGCTTCTGATGCTCGTTTGTTTTGTTTTTCAGTTGTTTATATATACAAAGAGTATTTAGTACCTTGTATTGTTTTCTGATGCTTTATATTTGATCTGTTTATGTGTACAAGGAGGGTTAAGTTCCGTTTATCTTAATTCTGATGGTCTCAGTTCTGACGTTTATACTTACAAAGAGGATTCAAAATGTGTCGCTTATACTTACAAAAGGTTTCAAATACTATTTTTGTTGGGTTTCAAAGATACTTCGTGTTGTTTTCAGAGAGTAATACTGTTTTTTGTAGGTTGTGATCAGTTTTATATAGGATTAGATACGTTGTGGTTGTGATGCTCTCAGTCCTGTCGTTTATACCCACAAAGTCCTGCTTATATTTTGCCTTGGATTCTGATAACGTCTAAAGAAGATCTCGAGTTTTGCATTTTAGTTTAATTAATTTAATAATAGAACTATATATTGAAGATCGGATAATAAATAAGACTTTGTTGATTTTAATGACATTGAACTCATCTTTTGTTTAATTTTTGATATTTTTTTCATTTTTTTTAATGATTTGATGGACAATAGATTTCAATCCTAATTCAAAAGGGTTCGGAGGCTGTTTGTAGGTTTTGATAAGTTTATAGAATTTCGTTTGTTTTCTCTTGGTTTCGACAGACACAAAGGGATTCGTATATTGTTTTGATCTGAATATAATGAAAAAAAAACAAGAATTACCTGTGATCTCATTATCTGTTTACTACCATGACGTAACACCATCATATATCAGATTATATATAACATTATAGTCATGACGTCATCTCATAAAATAGTTATGACATCAAAAACAAAATACAAACAACATTTATGACGTCATCTCAAAATAATAAGTCATGACGTCATTTCAAATCAATAGTACTCATGACGTCATCTCATAATATACAAACAACACCCATGACGTCATATATATATAAAAGAAGCCAAAACAACACAATTCTTGATGACCGAGACGCAACACAACGCCCCATTACCACCATAATGACGCCTCCACCCAAATCTATCTTAAACTTGGTGGGTTAAAGTCAGCAAGAGCTCGAGGGAGGGAAATTAGGCAAGCAAGCCGTGACTCCCACCAAAACAAAACCACACGACGCGCTCAACTTGTTTAATCGTGTCCGGACGAGTTTAGCGCGGCCACCAATAAGAACCTTGGCTGGCCGGGAACTACAACTGGGTTACCACTTTAATGTTTTTTGGGAGAGGGATTTTCTGATTTTTGTTGCTGTTTTTGTTGTGGTTTTTTTTGGAAGTTATAGGGTTTTTCGGGGGTGGGAATATTTTGAGATTTTTTTTTTTGCGTCTTATGGGGTTAACAGTTAATGTGGGTTTTTTATGGGTAAATATTCAGATTTTTATTTTTTCTTATTTTTTTATGGAGTTACCAAATATTTTTTTCTAAGGAGGGAATATTATTTTGTCTTATTTAATTTTACATCTAGAGAGTTAATATAAATTCCTATAATATTTTTATTCTATTCCCGCTTTTGTATCTGAAAAAAAAAATATCAAATAAATTTCACTACAAAAGAAAGTAAAAAACATGAAGGTAAATCTAACGAGCCAACGACCGGAACTAGGGACCATGGAGTTTACTTGTAGTCAGAGGGCGGTGGTATCATGTCCAGGAACCTCACACTATATAATAAAATGTTTATGCGTCATCGTCCTTATATATATTACTCTCCCAAGCAATGCCCCTGAGACCTTATCTCCTCCCTCCCTCTCTCTCTCTCCCTTATCCCTCCCTCCCTCTCTCCCTTATCCCTCCCTCTCTCCCTCCTCATGTAAACAAACGCTCATCATCTTCCTGCTAAGCATCTTACCACCGATAACTGTCCATCACCCATCTCTCCCTTACCTCACCCACCCTTTCCTTTGCCTCACCCACCCCCTCCCTTGTCTCACCCACCCCTCCTTGCCTCACCCACCCTCCTTGCCTCACCCACCCTCACTTGCCTCCCACCTCCCCCTCACCCACCCCTCCCTTGCCTCACCCCCCCTCCTTGCCTCACCCACCCCCTCCCTTGCTCACCACCCACCCACCACCCTCCCTTGTTCACCCACCCCTCCTTCTCATCCCCCGCCCTCCCTCCCACTCGGCGTCCATATGGGGTGGCCGTCGTCGTTGTACCAAAACACACTCGGGCGGCTGAGTCCACTATGCGGGTCCAGCACATTAGGGGTATTACCACCTCATACACACACACCACATTCCTAGACAAAGGGGTTCTCGCTAGTGATGCCAGGGAGCGAGGGGCGTGTGTTAGGAGGGCTCAGGGAAGGGGAAGTTAGGAGACAGGGCAAGAGGACGCAAAGTGAGGGTTAGGAGGGGAAAGGGGAAAAGGGTAGGGGAACAGAGGAGGAAGGGGAAGAGGAGGAGGAGCAGAAGGGGGAGGGGAGGAGGGAGGGAAGAAAAGGATGAGGGAGGAGGGGGAAGAGAAGATGAGGGAAGGAAAGGAGAAAGGGGTTGGGAGGCTCAGGAGGGGGGGGGGGGCCTCTCGCGGCGGAGACACAAGAAGTAATAAAGTTTATTTTTTGCCTCAGTTGTGCTATAATGCTCGATGATGAGGGTACTACTGCCTCGTCTTAGTCCTCAGGGGCAGTAAAGATTTATACCAATAAGACCAGACTGGACGTTGATAAATACTAGACGATAAACGTAATAAGAGTAATAATGCCTGGGACGATCTTAGTTTTTGTTATCCTTCCCGTCAAAAGTATAGATGCCAGGGAAAATAAAATAGCAATCAGGGTGAAATTTTGATGAATGGTATATAATGTTATGTGAGTTATATGGGTGATGCTCCAATGTCTTATTTTATTTTTTTTTGTATTCCTTGAAAAGTATAGATATTGAGGATAACTAATTGTGATTTGGACGTCAAGGAAAACAAAATACGATCAAGACACAAAGAATAAATAAAATACGATCAAGACACAAAGAATAAATAAAATACGATCAATATAAGTGACAAAATAAAATATGGTCGCTGGTGACAATAAGGGAGTAGGCGATCCTGTATGTATAGTTCCAGCTTGGCGGGGGATCGGAAACCATAAAAGTGATCGACTGAGCAATGTTCAGGGCTAAGGAACAATACCAACTGCACGTCATAACTTTACATTAAAATACAGAAGACACGGAGGAAGATTCAACCCTCTGTTAAGTCATTAAAGTCGATTCGTTTTTGTTTATAAATATTCTACTGGTGAGCTTTAGTTAATAGTACTGAGTATACATAAAGAAAAAAAAAATATAGAATCAAATCGTCTTTGAATATATAGACAACTTGAGACCGTAGTGGGTTATGATATTATTTTGTCTTCTGTAAACAAAATAGAATCTGAACATCTATACATCTATAAACAATTGTTTGTCTGTCACCTATTTGGATTCAGCTTTCTTACTTCACTTCCTTAAACACACCTCACACGTGTATTGATTTACATATATAAAGAAAACAAAAAACAAAAAAAACAATTGACGATCGTTTAACAATATCATATAATAAGTCGTCCAGATTAATCAGGTGGTTGCAACCAATTATTAGCCAGAAGGTAACATTATCACTTGAGCTCAGCCAATCAAAACGTCTCATCTCTCCTGTACCAATCAGCTGTGGGCGGAGGATCTTATGGAAGGTCACAGTCACGGACATAGGCTTTGATGTATTTAGAGCTCTGTCTGTCCGTGTGTCTGTCTGTCTTTGTAAGTCCAAGAACGTAAGATTTTTTCTCTCTCTCTCTGCCCCTGAGGTCAGCCCGGGGCACCTCCTGACCACAAGGCTTCCCCCCTCCCCCTACTCTTGAGACCCTCAGACCAAATATTACCATACCTAAGGCCCTCCAGCACGCCTCCTGCCCTCAGTCGTCACTCGAATCATTACTGTAAAGCCATTAGAACCGCACAGTCTATCTTGAACCATTAGAACCGCAGAGTCTATCTTGAACCATTAGAACCGCAGAGTCTATCTTGAACCATTAGAGCCGCAGAGCCAATCTTGAACCATTAGAACCGCAGAGTCTATCTTGAACCATTAGAACCGCAGAGTCTATCTTGAACCATTAGAGCCGCAGAGTCTATCTTGAACCATTAGAACCGCACAGTCTATCTTGAACCATTAGAACCGCAGAGTCTATCTTGAACCATTAGAACCGCAGTTAATCTTGAACCATTAGAACTGGAGAGTCTATCCTGAACTAACAATGGTCTCCGTGGGTTGGAAGCGATCTACGGGGGTTAAAAATGGTCTCCGGGGGTTAAAAATGGTCTCCAAGGGTAAAAAGCGGTCTCCAGGGGTTAACATCAATCTCCGCAGGTTTAAAATCCAGAGCTAAGTTAACTGAGATCTCCAGGTCTTAAACTAGGAGACGTCATCATCCCCCCCCACCTAATAATTACACCTCTGACTCGTCGACAATGACTCGCAGAAAAGAGAGAGAGAGAGAGAGAGAGAGAGAGAGAGAGAGAGAGAATGATGGCCGCTCTCCTTGTGTCCGGTGCGTATAGCGGGTGGATGATGGTCTGAACATAGCGGTCTGGGACGGTGTTTTGTTGGCGATGATGTACAGCGTCTGGAAGCAAGATGTGGAGTGTACCTGGGTGGGATTTTCTTTATGTCTTTTGAAGGGTTTAAACTCGGGATTTTGGGTGTTTTAATTGATTTTTTTATTAGAGGAGTTATTTTTTATTTTAATTGGTGTTTTTTTGGGGTGTTTTATTTATTGATAAGTTGTTTTATGTGATATATTTAGACTTTGGTGTTTTAGAGAATATTTTAATTTTTTTGGAGGTTAAAACTGATTTTTTTGGAGGGGAAAATTTATTACGAGTGTTTTATCTGTGTTTTTAAATTTGTAAAACATCTGTTAATTTTTTATTTTTATTTTTTGCTTGGAGATAAAAATTTTTTTTTTTAGAAGAGAGGACGATTATTTCTTTGTTATATCCTGTATATGTTTGTTTTATTTACGTTCGTGTTTGTTTTAAGTGTGAAAAAAAAACCCTGACTAGTTTCTTCTTGATTTATTTAACTCTTTCTTTGAGACGATCGTTAACAGATAGACGATATAAAACAACCCACATTAATCTTCCTCCTATCCTTCCCACCCTCCTTCTGGTATCCTTCCCATCGTCCCATTCCATTACTAGCCATAGCTCACACACACACACACACACACACACACACACACACACACACACACACACACACACACACACACACACACACACACCCTTCCTGCTGCAGCTTCACCACCTGACTCTCTTCTCCGTATGTCTCCTAGCCAGTTATCTCCGTCTGTCTCCTAGCCAGTTATCTCCATCTATGCTCTGCTGCCTCCGCTACTGACGAGGACTGCATGTCGATTTCTTGGTTTCATTGTCTGTATTCATATTATTATTTTGCGCCTGTGTGTGTGTGTGTGTGTGTGTGTGTGTGTGTGTGTGTGTGTGTGTGTGTGTGTGTGTGTGTGTGTGTGTGTGTGTAACTGTTCACTCGCATATGCTTTAATTGTAGTATTTTTCCTAAATTGTTTTCTTCTTCTTCCTCTTCATAGTTGTATTATCATCATCTTCCTTATTATTACTATTCTTTCTTGTCATCGTCATCACATTTTCTTCATTTCTTCTCTCTAATATATAAACCAATCTCTTTATTTTCACTTCCAATCAGTTCAAACCTAATTCATAATCCTTTGACAACCTTCTACCCCTCCTGTTTCCCCCTCTCCCGTTCCCGTTCCTCCACACCCCATCTCCCCTCTCCCGTTCCCGTTCCTCCACACCCCATCTCCCCTCTCCCGTTCCCGTTCCTCCACACCCCATCTCCCCTCTCCCGTTCCCGTTCCTCCACACCCCATCTCCCCTCTCCCGTTCCCGTTCCTCCACACCCCATCTCCCCTCTCCCGTTCCCTCCCTCATTCCACCTTCCTCATTCCTCCCGTACCAAGCTCCACCCAATGTTACCAACTTCACTTCACAAACAACCATATATAATTCTTATACCAAGGTAACTAACCATCTCTCAGTGTTGCCAAGCAGATGGTAAGATCAGAGTAATTAGGCAACCCAGTGTAGATCTTGGTGTTCTTTTGCCTTTGTATTGTATTCAAGACCTGAGTGGACAAGCTGGGAAGAAGTTAGTCAAAGTTCTGCAGTTTAAGTGATGTTGTTTTGAGGTGTTGTGGTCATGGTTGTGTTGTTTTGAGGTGTTGTGGTCATGGTTGTGTTGTTTTGAGGTGTTGTGGTCATGGTTGTGTTGTTTTGAGGTGTTGTGGTCATGGTTGTGTTGTTTTGTTGGTGTTGTGGTCATGGTTGTGTTGTTTTGTTGGTGTTACTAATTACAGGGATGATTATTTGACCTGCATACATACATACATACATACATACATATATACATACATATATACACAAGTAATATACGTATGACCTCTATTTTCATCTTGTATAAAATGACAAATGTATCAAGTCCAAATCATATCTGAATCAGTATTAAGTTATTCCTGTTATCAGTGTAAATGAAAATAGAATCGGGATAACAGAATCGGTGTAAACTGACAATTGAAGTGTCTGTATTTTTTTTAATTACAGATATATAATGATATCTATAACTTTGACCACTGTGTTATTTAACTTCGAAGCACGTCCCCGATAGCCAGTAATAGATGAGTGGCCCATTAAAGTAAAATTCCCGTTTTCCTTCAAGACGGTGAATTTTCCCGCGGTTAGTGACGCTTCATCATCATCTCTCTCTCTCTCTCTCTTTGCTGCAGTTCCTCTGGCTAGGCTGCACCGCCCTACAGCCCTAGGCGCCCTTGGTGATCGGTGAGGCTGGCCCAAGTGGTCGCGTAAATTACAGGGTTCGTGAAGATAACCAACCCTTCATTATGGCTAGGCCTACGACCTTCTCTCTTCCAGTACCAACGACCTTATGATCTAAGAGCTGTCTGCAGGCACCTCTCACGGAAGCCTTTGAATGTATTGCTCAATTTATTCACATATAGTACTAGTGACTTTGAGGTCTAGTCTAGATAACAGGGCGTGTATGTAGCGGAAATGATGCGTGTGGCGTGGTTAGAGGAAAGGCGTGTAGGCGTGGGTGTAAATGTGGGGCGGAAGAGGGTGTGGGGTTGGGTGGATGAGAGGTTAGAGGGTGGGTGGTGGCGTGGGGAGGTGATTATGGGGTGTGGGACCAAAGTAAACACTGATTACCCACCCAGTCATTAGGCAAATGTGACGATCTGGAGGACCTGCCTCTTTTATCTTCTCTAAACATTGCTTCTCCTTCTCCTCGACTTACACCGCCCGGAGATACATCTGTTACTGACGTAGAAACTATCTCTTAGAATGATGAAGAGTGATCAGCTTGAGAGATACGAGAGCTACACAACTTGACCTCTCTTGTGACACTCCCATAGGCGACAAAAACAGACACACCAATAACAAACGCATAGTAAACTTACTCATATACACATAGGCACTCAAACGCACACACACACACACACACACACACACACACACACACACACACACAAAGCATCAACTGAAGGTCGAGCATCACGCCACATTATCCTGACGACGTCCTAGCCACTCTATCTCCTGCAGGATCCCCTCACGCCGCGGCCCCGACACCATGGCATTCAAGAAACCCCACGGAGGAGTAGGCCGGGGTATCGGTAAGGCTCCGGGGCGAGCCAGGTACTACCCCGCGGGGCGCCCCGGCAGGTACCAGGCACGCTACATCATAACCCGTCATAATCCCAAGGTCC
This sequence comes from Homarus americanus, assembly GCF_018991925.1. Taxonomy (NCBI): domain Eukaryota; kingdom Metazoa; phylum Arthropoda; class Malacostraca; order Decapoda; family Nephropidae; genus Homarus; species Homarus americanus. The sequence continues at coordinate 271,847 of NW_024714036.1, forward strand.
CGTGGCCGCCACCCTGCTGGTCACCTTCCCGACCCTAGACACATGAACCCATACGTTCCCTCGATTCCAATTTTATCATCATTCAATAAATCACTACTAACTACTTATAAAACTTAACTACTTGTAAAACACGTAAAGTAATATCAATACTTAATAACTATTTACTTGAAACATAAGCTAATAAGTGAAGAATTAGTTTATTTTGGTTTTTATTTAAGGTAAAGTCAAAGTCAAGTTTAAGGAACCGGACGCGTCTGTCTTCGGAGTAGGCCTGTTGTGGTGGTGGTGCGGAGGGTGGAGAGGAGATGGTGGTAGTAATGATGATGATGGTGGTGGTGGTAGTTATGGTTACGACGATGTGGTGCTGGTGGTGGTGATTATAATGGTGACTAATGATGATGAAGATAATGATGAAACTAATGATGACGAAAGAAAGATAAAATAATGATGATAAATATAAGTTGATTGTGATAATAACGTTAACCCTTTGAGTACGATGAAGTAATCACTTGAGTACAGAGTCATCTTACTCTCATTCATAAGGTTAAGACATCGTACTCCAAGGGTCAAGTTATCATCGTACTCAAGGGGCCAAGTCATCATTGTACTCATGGGGTGAAGATAACTATGTATATTAATAGTTATTAACAGGTTATGGTAATTCTGATTCAAAAAGGTGTGATGACGTTGTTAATGAGTTACAGGTGAGTGTGAGTGAGAGAGTGAGTGAGTGAAAGTGAGAGTGAGTGAGTGCAGTGGCGTGGGAGTTGAGAGGGAGAGCGAGGGAATCTGTCATGGTGGGTGTGTGTGTGTGTGTGTGACAGATGTGTGATGCCTCTAGTAGTGTCCTCACGCACACTTGTACACTAGGATGACCGTAATAGGTGCTGAAACCATCCTACCATGACTGACACCTTCCTGCCGCCATTTTGACACCATCCTACCACAACTGACACCACCTACCGCTATCCTAACACCATCCTACCACAACTGACACTACCTACCGCTATCCTAGCACCATCCTACCACAACTGACACCACCTACCGCTATCCTAACACCATCCTACCACAACTGACACCACCTACCGCTATCCTGACACCATCTCACCACCACTATCACCATCACCTCTAAGAACCGCATCACCAACACCACCATCCTCAACACCATCTCCTCCAAGTACCACCATTACCACCACCATTCTCGCCAACTACCACCACTATCATCACCATCAGTCAACTGCCACCACCACACATCATTTTCGTCAGTAATTATTAGGACCTGACATCGCTCTAACCTTCGACCAATCAACTTCAACGATGACCTTTTACATCATGGGGGTCAACCAATCAGGATCTTTTATTTACAAGACTTAAAAGTCCAACGTAAATATGGAATTAGTTTTGATCACTAATAATAAAAATAATAATAGTAATAGTAATAACAAAAAGAAGAACAAGACGAAGAACACGAACAACAAGATAAAAATACAGTATAGATTAAAACACGTAAATCCAGAAGCCCTTTACAATATTCAACATCATTATTATGGCATTAAATCCCCCAAAGGAACAACCCCTACCCCCCCCCACCGCCGCGTAAAAATAAAAACCCGATTGGCAAGTATCCGGAATGCGTTTACCCGAGGATGGGAAACCTTACCCAACCAAATACCTTATATCAGACAACAACAAAAAAGAGCATCGAAATGACCTTGAAATCATAATCTTCCCACACCCACGGCAGAAGACGACCATACGACACACAAAAACACGGCGTACGACAAAATAAACCTTCGTAAGTCGAGTCGTTACCCCGTGATATATGGCGGTGTACGATAAAACAAATAACAACGTACGACTAAAATTAACTCGTGATCGTAAGTTCAGTCGCTGCCCCGTGATGTATGAAGGGTGGAGAATTAATCTTAGCGCGCCGTTCCTATACGATCAAGGGTAACTAATAAAAAAAAAATACCCACATCAAACCCAGAAGGTGTATTTAGAAAGTTATCATTAAAGTAGCGTTGCCTTATTACCGGTAGCCAGATAATGGGTGCGTCGTGAGGTGCTCCGAGCGGCAGGACGTCTGGGGAACCTCTTGCCGTCTCCCGTCCAGCACGCGACGTTTGGATGGTACGAGGAGAAGGAGGCTTTGAGGGAAGGAGGAGAAGGAGGGTGTTGGGGATAAGGATGAGGGAGGAGGGTGTTGGGGATGAGGAATGAGGGAGGAGGGTGTTGGGGATAAGGATGAGGGAGGAGGGTGTTGGGGATAAGGATGAGGGAGGAGGGTGTTGGGGATAAGGAATGAGGGAGGAGGGTGTTGGGGATAAGGATGAGGGAGGAGAGTGTTGGGGATAAAATACCTCTTCTGTATGTTACAATGGTGGTTAATTTCGTGGTACAGTCTCTCTCTCTCTCTCTCTCTCTCTCTCTCTCTCTCTCTCTCTCTCTCTCTCTCTCTCTCAACTTTACTATTCTTTCACATCACAAACGAATTTTAACAACTACTTTACGTGACGATATCTGAGGGGTTAGATTAAGTTAAGTTAGGTTAAGTTAGTCAAAGTTAAGTTAAATTAGGTTAGGATACGATAGGTTAAGTTGGATTATGTTTGGATAAATTAGGTTAACGTTAGGGTGGTTAATCTTAATTTAAAATAAGCTAATGGGGATTTAATCTTCAGGTGAACCAAACAAACTTCAGAAATCAATTAATAACAAGAGTAAAGTTATCACGTTAAACTAAGATCCCACAAGACTGGTTAGTATGTGACTCAGCTGTCTTAGTCTCATCTCCAGTAACTTGATATAAACTTCGTGAGAATTTCCTGCAGTGTGACCAAATAAAAAATAAAAAAACACTCACTGCTAATAATAGAGAGATCAAGGTCGACGTCCCAGAGCAAGCAGTCGTGACTCGGGTGGCTCTTACAGGTGACCTTTCCGAGGCATTTATAGTAGGGTGGTGCATTGAGAGAGAGAGAGAGAGAGAGAGAGAGAGAGAGAGAGAGAGAGAGAGAGAGAGAGACTAATAGAATTCTCCCAAAGGCTATTTCAGATTTCTTCTCAGGGTGTCTTTCACAAATTAAGGGGAGGCCACCAGAGACTCAGGCCCAGGGTGTCAATACGGTACTTTTAGATCTTTAAGGAGAGATATAACCACTACCTGCTTCGGGTTTATCTGCAGCAGGAGATGTATGAAGTCTCCCTGCAGAGATATACCCACCAGCGGCCCCGGTTCATCCCCAGCTGGGGGTCTGGGCAGAGTAAGGCAACGTTTGATGGTTTCAGAGCCTTGGACTGGAGTGTGGCACAGAGGAAGGTCCCCGTTTGATCATTCCAGAGGCTCGCTTGCGTAATATTCCAAGCGGAGGTGCACCACCCCACTCAGCATACAGCCCCTGGGCGTGTCTTCCACCTGGGGCTTCCTCCTCCTCCTCCTCCTCCCCCCTGTGGTGCCACACACAAGCAAATAAAACAATAATTGATTGAAACACTTGGTAGGCAACAGCTGCCGTACCCATAAATTATCTGTACAATAATTAAACAGTATCCACCAACATTAATCATTATCACATCTATAACTTATTAATTATAGTTTCTTACTATAATATTACCTAACAAGATGATACTCACTATATGTATCTTAAGAACATAATTATAACGCTTGAGATTTTGTCCTTTTAAAACTCCCACCAACACCTTCCACCCCCACCCTCACCCCCACCACCTTCACCCTCCTCCACCCCCCACCCCTCCCCAACCCCCACCCCACCTCCTCGGAATTTAATGTATGCGCACTACCTTCGTGACGAGGAGTTCCCCAAGTGATACCTTCAAAACTCTCACACTCCACCCATCATGCCTCTCTGGTTTTTTTTTCTCTCCTTCACCACCCAAGACCCGTCCAGGGCACAGGACATGCCAATCAGGCCCCGACCAGCCGCCGACCCTCTGCTGACCACCACCACCACCTGTGCCAATTTAATGATACCCAGGAACATCGGCCGCAACTCTTGTGGTTTATCGCCCCCAGTCTGAAATCCCCAACAGGAGGACGTTATGGGGATTGTAGGGATTAGGAAAGAGGGATTTAGGGAGGGTAGAGGAGGATTATGTACTCGTATATGTGTGAATGAAGAGTAAAAGAAGGATTTAGGGAGGGTAGAGAAGGATTATGTACTCGTGTATGTGTGAATGAAGAGTAAAAGAGGGATTTAGGGAGGGTAGAGAAGGATTATGTACTCGTGTATGTGTGAATGAAGAGTAAAAGAGGGATTTAGGGAGGGTAGAGAAGGATTATGTACTCGTATATGTGTGAATGAAGAGTAATGATACGGTATTTATTATTTATTTACTCTTGTAATCTTAAGGGGAATTTTATCAAGTAGAATAAGATTAAAAAAGACGGAATCTTTTCTCGTTATGATCGTGTTTGAGAATAATTAAAGAACTACCACTATCCACCACTACTACCACCACTATTACATGTACCAACCACCATTCCTAGCCACAACTACCACACCATAATCATTCCCATCACCCCTACCCCCCTACCATACCATAACCCCCCCTCCCAACTACCACTTATCATCCCTCTATCACTGTCATTCCCAATCAATCACTCCACCACAACCCACTCTTACCCACACCCCCCCCCCACCAGCCACGACAACTATCCTACCACCTCCCACTTCAACTACCACAGCAATTCACGGTCCATTTACTATACCACATAAATACACACATCAACTCTACAAGTATACCACTATCTCCACCACAACCACAACCACCCCCAACAACAACAGCAAAATTAACATTACTACCACACAACCACAACAACCACCACCACCTCTTCCACCACCAGCAGCTAGTTCATTAGGATTACCAGCGATTACCACACAGCGACACAGAGGTGGGGTGTCTGCTGTGTGTGTGGGTCTCTCCTCCTCCTCCACCACTCCTCCCATTATGAAACGTCATAGACTGCGTGTGTGTGGGCGATGCGGGGTGGGCGTGTGAACATATGTGGGGGAACATATGAGTATGGGGGAACGTAAGTAGCATGGGCGTGGGGAACATAAGTAGCGTGGGCGTGGGGAACATAAGTAGCATGGGCGTGGGATCATAGATAAACAATGGCGTGGGCAGGGAAGGGCAGAGGGGACAAGGCATAGGTAAGGCTGTTCTAATACGCTAAAAAACAAAAAAACAAAAAAAAACAACAACAACAACACCCCCACACACACACACACACACACGTCTCTACCTATCCTTCACAGGTGATCGGAAGTTGGTAGGTAAATCTTTCTTATTCAGCGTCCCCGAAGAAAAGTTGGCTGAGCGAGTCTGGTCTCCTTAATGAACCATCCCGCGACGGGTGTTAAGATTTTACCCACAAGAATACGTAATGAACCTTAGACGGTGTTTTTTTTATTGTTTTTTTCCTCCTTCAAGATATTCGTATTGTTGTTTGGAATATGGTTTTGGTGTTTTAATTAGCCTGTGTGTGTGTGTGTGTGTATCTATCCGGTTCGTCTTTCTGTGTCCTCTGTTAACGATACCTGCCACCACCATCACCGCCAACACTCTTCCACCACCTTATCACCACTCACCCACTCACCACCAATCACCATCACTCACCACCTATCATCCACAGATCACTCTTTCACGACCACCATCATCCCCAACACTCCACCAACACTCACCACCAATCACCAACACTCACCAACACTCACCACCAATCACCATCACTCACCACCTATCATCCACAGATCACTCTTCACTATTCACCACCCATCCCCAACACTCACCACCATCACCAACACTCACCACCAATCACCATCACTCACCACCTATCATCCACAGATCACTCTTCACTATTCACCATCATCCCCAACACTCACCAACATCACCACCAATCACCAACACTCACCACCATCACTCACCACCAATCACCATCACTCACCACCTATCATACCACAGATCACTCTTCACTATTCACCACCCATCCCCAACACTCACCACCATCACCAACAGATCACCATCACTCACCAACAACAATCAGATAGGTGTCACCAGGATAGGCCCACCCCACCTGGAGCCTTAAGGCGTGAACACATTACTAACACCTGAATTTACATTTCACCCCACACACTAATTATCACCCCCCCCCTCACCCCTCTTTCTCCCTCACCCTACTCTCTCCCTTTCTCTCTCTCAACTTACTCCCTCTCTCTCTCTCTCACCCTATTCTATCTCCCTCTCCCTACTCTCTCCCTCTCTCCCATGTTGAACTTTTCTCTCACTTCTCACCTTCCCTCACTTCTCACCTCCCCTCACTTCTCACCTTCCCTCACTTCTCACCTTCCTCACTCCTCACCTTCCCTCCTTCTCCACCTTCCCTCACTTCTCCCACCTTCCCCTCACCTCTCACCTTCCCTCACTTCTCACCTTCCCCTCACTTCCTCCCCGCACCCTCACTTCTCACCTTCCCTCTCCTCTCACCTTCCTCACTTCTCCTTCCTCACCTCTCACCTTCCCTCACCTCTCACCTTCCTCACTTCTCACCTTCCCTCACTTCCTCTCCTTCCCTCCGCCCCTACTCACACCCTTCCCTCACCTCTCACCTTCCCTTCTCACCTTCCCTCACTTAGAACTCCTTATGGATAGCGTTTATTTACTTTTTTTCCTCCTATTCTCCTTGTTTATTTTTCAAGGGCTAACTCTCTTATTGTCTTTTAATTGTCCTGGCAGAGACACACACACACACACACACACACACACACACACTTTTACACACACACACACACACACACACACACACACACATGTCCTCACCTTCTCTTTATCTCTTTAGTTACCTCATTTGCTCATCAACTGAATTTTTTTTCCACTCTTCTCCCCTCCTTCTCTCTTCCTCTTCTTCCCCCCCTCTCCTACTTTCTCTCCATCCCTCCCTCCTTTCCTCTCCTCCCCTTCCTTTCTTTTTGTCGCTGAGTTTCTTGAAGTTGTTAATCTCTTGTGTTTCAGCTCCTCTCACTGTCTGGGAGAATCTGTCTTTGTTGTTAATGTTATTTCTTCTTCATTACTTTTATTCCTTTGACCTTAATTCTCTCTCTCTTTCTTGTTCTCTTTACAATTCCTTCATTTATTCTCCACGATTATGTTTCTTTGTAGGTTTATCAGATATCTTTATCGTCTTAATTATTTCCTTTCCTGCCTCTTAATGTACGTTTATAATATATTTTAATAATTATCTTTTCGTTCCTTTGGCATGTACGTTTATCACAGTCTTTACTCATTCCCTGTTTCCGGACGCTCCACAAAGCACAGTCTCCTCTTCATCTTCTTCAACCCCTTTCTTTCATCTTCCTTCTCTCCTTCTTCTCTAGTTCTTTCCTTCCTCTCTTCCTCCTCCCCCTTTCCTACAACTAACTGTCTCCCCTCTTACCCTTTCCCTCATTCCCATCCCCTCCCTTTCCCCTTGCTTCCCCTCCTATGCCCTCCCCCCCTCCCTCTTCTCCAGGCACCTAGGCACCCCCGCTTCCCTGGATTTTAAACTGATTGCTAAATTAATCAAAATCGCCCTTCCTGCTACTCCCCTCAAGGTCCAAAATTGAAACGCAGCGGGAGGGGTGCTCAAGTCCCTCCTCCATTAAAATGAAGAACTGGACAAACAAAAATGAAATACTTTCGTTCGCGTATGCTTCTTCAATTGTCATTTTCTTATTTCAGTTCCCCGATTCTAAGCTTTTTTGTGGGTGTGGAGGGGTGTGGGGGGGTGGGGGGAGAGGTATGAAGGGGCGTTGACGACATTCGGGAGGTCCAGTTTAGTCTTCCGTCCGAGTTTAGAACGGAAGAAAGAAAAACGTATCCCAGAAAAAAACAACAACAAATCGAGACACGAGCCAATCTTAGTGTTCTAAAATCCGTAGAGTTTTTTTCAATTGTATTTTTTGATTAAGATTCGATACTCGTTCCTCATCCTGAAGAACCAATAACGCGCGCACCAAACTCCATATAATAATTTCAGTTCAGACTCACCAAATGTCACCTGGAGGAGGGAGGGGGTGTTGCATGCTAGGGACCAAAGGGACACATGCACCACTTCTTTGCATCATGCACAGGTCAATCACATGACAGAGCATCGGTGAAAATGCCAACATGCATGAGTGGCATCGGGTCAGGGGGAGGATGTCACCCCATCTTACAGTAGGGGTTACGCCCGTCAGTCCCTCTCTCCTCCACCAGATGTCTCCGTCCCATAGATACAACACCTCGTACGTCATCATACATCACTGTCTCTTCACACCAGTATGGAAAAACGATAAGGAGATTTAAATCAACGTTTTCACTATTGTGTATTAAAACATGCCATGTTCCTCGGGTCGCTGGGAGACGTGTCGGAGTGTGTGTTGGCGGTGAGGGGAAGACCTCGCCGCCGCCGTGACCAAAGGTGCGGACACGGCGCTGGGTTCCTTAATGGCGGGCCTGGAGTCCATACATATTAATCAGGCCCTGAGAAGAGTACCACCTGAAACCCCGACCGGCATCACGATTAAAATCCAATATTTAAAACTGTAAACTCTGTCTCTGCCCGACGCCATTCTTCTTAAATTAATATCATCGACCAACGGACGGTATAGCGTCGTATCCCCCGCGCGGGAAGAGGTTGTTCGGATGAGCCTTCTGCCGGGAGACCACAAGGGTGACAACAGGCAGGTGTGTTTATTTAGCACATGGGTTAATGATGCTTGCTGAAAAGTATATGAAACGACGCGCTAAAGGAGAAATATCCAAATGAGATGAGGGTGTGTGGGGTTCAGGATTGGATGCAACATTTCTCAACAAAAGGACTGCCTGGCACCTCCGTCCTGATACCCGCGGCGGCTACGACTTGGAGAAACTTCCTCACATGAATACATTCACTACTCAACTTTTTTTCCCCGCTACCGATTGAGAATAATAATTACCTGACCCGATATGAAGCTCACGTTTACGGATGAATTCAAAAGATTAAGAAGGAATTTTCCCTCCCCCGTCCTCCTGAAGACGTGGGCGACGGTTACTGCAGCGGCTCTTGTGGTGGGAGGCTGGACACGACCATCCGAACGCGAGAAATGTAAAGCCTCAGAGGCATTACAAGGCTATAGCATCAGGCACTAATGTGGGAAACGGACCCTTTTAATTCTGCAGTTTTCTTTTGGCGGGATCATCACCAGACACACACACACACACACACACGTACACACACACACACACGTACACAGAGACACACCTTCTTGTCGCTGTTCATGCTTATACTCCTCACCCCTTCCCCCCAGACTCCCATTTTCCATTTCATTTTTTTTTTTAAGTTTTCTATATCGCCGTGATGTCCATGGTCGCGTCTCACACCTTGGCCCCGCTCGTTCTGGTGATAGGATTGGGTTTCTGTGGAGCTGTGTATTACCTGGGAGAGAAAGAAAAAAAGAAAAAAGCGCTCTACCTCCCCTCCCTTCCCTCCCCCTCTGTCTCACCCCCTATTGATAAATCTTTCTCCAAGAGGGAGGAAAAGAATTTGGTTTATTTGCTACAGATGCTTACTATTTACGTATTTCATTCCATATGCTTATTTACTGAGGCGTTCAATGCAGTCTCTTCTTCTTTACATCACCCTAACCCCACCCTAACCCCACCCCACCCCACCCCCCGCCCCCACAACCCCTCCCCCCTCAACACCTTCCCTCGCCCTCCTAAGGTTTTCAATAGCGTGGACTGAAGTAAATCTTAGATGAACATAATGCGGACAGCAAATCTTTCTCCCGTGTACTCATTTTCACTTGTCCCTCCTATTCCTCCTCCTCCTGTTCCTCCTTTTCCTCTTCCTGTTCCTCCTCCTCCTCCTCTTCCACTTCCTCCTGTTCCTCCTCTTCTTCTTAGTCGCTAGAGGCTGATGATATCGGTATTGTACATTATATATTAAACTGTTTAATTATTTGTCCATTTTTCACTTATTTATTTTAATTCTTTCTTTATCTATTTATCCCCTCGTTTATCTATTTATTCCCTTATTTATTTATTTATTTATTCACTTGTTTTTTATTCATTAACGTGTTTATCTATTTATTCCCTTGTTTATCTATTTATTCGTTTATTCATTCATCTATTTATTCGTGTATCTAATTATTCACATATTTACATTTATTCATCAGTATCTTTTCAATAATTATTTTTCCTATTCTAATTTATCTATACGTAAGGAGACAGAAGAGAATAACAATAACAAATAAATATAGAACAGAAAAATACAAAAAAATATAAAATAAACAGAAACAAAAGAAGATAAAGACAATAAAACAAGAAGAAAGAAATAAGATAAAAAATACGAATAATCGATGTAAACAAAGAGGAAATGGAGAGGAGAGAGAGAGAGAGAGAGAGAGAGAGAGAGAGAGAAGGAAATGAAGAGAATAAGAAAAGATAGCGAGAAGGAAAGGAATAAAAAGACAGAAAGAAGGAGATGAGGAGATGAAGGTAATAACAGGAAGTAGAGAGAGAGAGAAGAAAGAAATAATATGCGTAAAAAAAATATAACGAGGCGAAAGACCCAAACCGCTGGGTGACACAACCATTTCCATACATTATCATGGGTAGAGTAATCCATCAATACCCCCCCCTCCCCTACCTTCCCCTACCTCTCTCTGTATGTTTGTAGTGCTCTCTCTCTCTCTCTCTCTCTCTCTCTCTCTCTCTCTCTCTCTCTGCTTTTCTATCTGTCTTTTTGTTTTCGTTATCTCTCTTTGCTTTTTTCTCTCTCTGTCTATCTCCCGTCTCTCTTTATCTCCTTTTTCTATCTTTCTGTTTTTCTTTCTCATTTTCTTTCCCTTTTACTCATTATTTTCCTCTTTCTTTGCTTCTCTGTCTCTTTTTACCTTATGTCTCAACCTTCATGTCTATCTCTCTCTTTCTCTCCCTTCTTTATTTATTTTCTTTACCTCCTTATCTTTCCACTCTATATCTCTCCCATCGCCTAAGAACAGAAGAAAAAATCCAACGGTTCAGAAGCATAGATGTCGAGGCTCTCCTAGGAAAAAAACAGCCCAGGACGATCGGTCACCGCAGACATAGAGGGACCTTCTGTCATGTTAGGTAAAGCCTTGTTCGTCCTGGGAATTAATATCACACACTGGTTACCATAAGCGATCGTGCGAGGTAAATCAGGTAGATATGGTGTGTGTGTGTGTGTGTGTGTGTGTGTGTGTGTGTGTGTGTGTGTGTGTGTGTGTGTGTGTGTGTGTTAAATACGTAAAATAACCAGTGTTAAAATTATATAAAACCGCAGTAAAAACCGGCTTTAAAATCGCATAAAAACCCAGTGCAAAAAACAACAAAATACCTAAATTAAAAACCGATAAAAAATCACCATTTAAAAAACCCACAAAACAAACCTAAAAAACAACATTAAAAACCTAAACACTTAATAAAAAAATAAAAAAACAGCAGTAAAATAAAAAACAAAATCCCAATGATGTCGTTACGTATCTGAGACAAAAAAAAACACGAAAAAAAAACACGAAAAAAAAAACAGCGCTGGACAAAACACTAAGCGGGCGTCTGAGTGTGTGTGTTTGTGCGGGTCTCTGTGACAAGAACATAATGGCTTGTATGACTGATCCGCCCGCCCAGCACACACGGCACACGGGTAAAAACTGCGGGCGGTGGGTACTGGTGGGTGGGTGGGTAGATGGGTAGATGGATGGATGGGTGGGGTTGTGGGGGAGAATATGGTGGTTGGTGATGGGTATTGGGTGTTTGGTCGATGGAATAGGTGATGGTGAATGGGTGGATAGATACAAGGGATAGACTGGGGGGATAGTGTGGGAGGATAATGGGTGGCAGATCCCTCCCATACCTATCCACACCCATTGCTACCATGATTTAAGACCATAAATAACCCATGTATTTAACCCCATTAAAAATTCCATCTCTTTACTAGGATCTACCACTAACCGCCTCCCCCCTCCCTTCCCTCCCCTGTGTCCACCCCTCCCTCTTGTGACGTCACGGGTAATCCATCACCTCGTAACGACAGGGTCCGCTGCCGCCCGATTCATTTAAATGGACAACAAATTAGTAATCAATACAAGTGATGGTGAAGAACCTGGGAAAAAAATATATGAACGTCTGCTGCTGTTATTGATGTTATTGGCGCTGTTATTGATGCTGCAAGGAGTGTTATGATGCTATGCCCCCTCCCTCCTTCCCCCCCCCCCTCCAATACTGTCAACACCGTCACACTAGAGAGTCACAAGTACCCTCCATCGTTACCTTAATCGTCACAGTGGCCGTCACCGATACTAATGCTAACATCATTACGTTTTTATCGATTAACTGTGGATATATCGTCACCGTCACGGCCCTCACACATAACAACCCCCTGCCTTAATAATAATAATAATAATAATAATAATAATAATAATAATCCAAGTAGAATTATTACCACTAAAATCATTATCAACGTTATTATTATTTTTTTAATATATAAGGCTCGTAACCCCTCGCCCTTCACAATGTAAACAAAACGGTCCTTCCCTCCCTGTCTCCCTCCTCCGCTGACAGTCCCGTTCCTCCCCATTTACACAGTTTCATTAATATTCCCTCCGTTTTTTTATTATACGATTTTTTGGACAGTCCCTCGCCCGCTAATGACACTGCCAGCCTGTACGATATCATTCAGAAACTCCACGATGATTGGCTTAGCTGTTTATCATTGCGTCATTCCGAACCGATGACTTCTTCCCGCCAAAATCTCCCGCCATTACTGACCGCAAGATGTCGCCATTGTCCGATTCCCTCATTAATCACCACAAAAAGAGGGAAGAGGGCGAGTCTGGGGGTCACATTTCCTTCCTCTCTCTCTCCTTTTCTCTCTTTCTCTCTCTCTCTCTCTCTCTCTCCCACTTTCACTTTCTGATTATTCACCATTATCAATTTTCTTTTTTAGTTATGTATATCACTTGACCGCTTACAAACACGTAATCGATAAATAGATGTCTAAAAGTAATCGATCTATAAAATGTCTAAAAGTAATCGACAAATAGATGTCTAAAATTAATCTCATTCTTCTGTCAATAGAACTCAGGGAATGTAATACTAAGTGAGTTTGATGTGTAAATTCATACATACGTTCATACGGTACATATACACGTCCAATCATACACGCATACACTATATAGATACATATGCACATACACACATACGCACATACGCACATACGCATAAAACACAGTAGTATTTGTGTATATGAGTACTTAAAACAATGAGTGGGGGGCAGCAAGTAGGAGAGGAGGAGGAGGGAGGAGGAGGAGGAGGAGGAGGAGGAGGAGGAGGAGGAGGAGGAGAGTGAGGAAGCTAATGAGGGAGTGGGAGGGAAAGTGAGAGAGATGAGAGGGAAAAGGAAGGAGAGGGAAAAGAGAGAGAGAGAGAGAGAGAGAGAGAGGAGCAGGACAAGAGGGTCTCAAGCACCATCTGGCGGCCGGCTAAGACAATGACACCGGCCAGGAGATACAGTGTCTCTCCTCCTTGTTGTAGTGTCGAGTGTATGGTGTCCAAGCTGTGTTGTCCAGGGTGTAGTGTCCAAGCTGTGGCGACTGTGGTGTCCAAGCTGTAGTGTCCAGGGTGTAGTCTTCTTCCTCCTCCTCCTCCTCCTCCTCCTCCTCTTCTTCCTCCTACTCCACCACCTCTTCCTCCTCTTCTTCTTCCTCCTACTCCACCACCTCTTCCTCCTTCAACACGAGGACAGCTGCTGTACACATAGATTTTTCACAGAGTCAACCTCATCAACTCAAAACATCATCATACACTCCTACCTCTTATCTTCTCCTCCTCCTCTTCATTCTCCTCCTCTTCCCCCTCCTCCTCCTCCTCCCTCTTCATCCACCCTTCATACCTCCTAATCCATGTATTTCTCCCTTCCCCAACTCTTCCTTCTACACCTACCACCCTCTCCTTGTAACTCTCTGTCCCTCTCCTTTCCCTCTCCCTCTCTCGTCCTCCTTCCCTCCTTCCTCCTCTCTGTCCCTCCTTCCTCCCTCTCTCTCTCTCTCTCTCTGTCCCTCCTTCTTCCTCCCCTCTCTCTCTCTCTCTCTGTCCCTCCCTCCTCCTCCCTCTCTCTCTCTCTCACTTCCGCTGGTTTCTTTAAAACGCCATAATGAAAGGCGTTTTCTTCTCACCTGTTCTGTTTCTCGTCTGAGCGACTTGGAGTTCACTTCATCGAGACCCTCCGCCCGGTCTATTGTCATTGTCGGGGACGTATTAAAAATTATCTTCGACTTGGTTGACGCTAAAGAACTCACCGTAATGGTCACCCAATGGCTAGAAGGCCGGACTATGGCTGAGAGAGAGAGAGAGAGAGAGAGAGGCAAAAAAAAAAACCCGACAAAAAACACATATTAAATAAAACAAAAACACATTAAAACACCCACAACAAAAATATAAAACCCAAACAAATAAACCATTACAAAAACAGACTTCACTAACCCTCCCCACAGTTTCCGTCAGTGTCCCTCTATAAGAGTGTACTACCATCAATTTAGTGGAGTAATCATCCCTTGCCTTCCCTCCACGCTATTAAATAACTACTAAAAGATATCACACCATAGTACACCTAACCTACCTCTTCATCATCAGGGTGGTTTATTTATATCACTGTGTTAGGGGAATGTGATTATGAGTAGTCGATAAAATTAGACTAGATAGGGATAGGTACGTTTTCTATGAGAGACACACACACACACACACACACACACACACACACACACACACACACACACACACAGTATAATTATATAAACTAATAACAAAATTAATTCGATTTTATATTTTTTTTATATTTTTATTTTTTATAATTTTGAAATGACGTATTTTTCTATTTATTTGGACATATTTTTTGTTTACACGTGAGGCGGCTTATCTGTTGACCGATGTATTAAGGTGTTAAGTGAGTTGCTATAGATCTATTAAATAAAACCTGGTTTCACAGTTTAGGAAAGTTTTAAAATTAATCAGACAACTAAGACTTGTCTCTCTTTTAAAAACGAAGGGAAAAACACTCTTTTTCTCTCTCTCTCTCTCTCTCTCCCTTCTTGTAAATTATTCTCGTTTTTCTTGCCAAAAGTTAAACATCATTGGAGGAAAAAACACAATTATCCTCCTTAGCTTCCTAATACAAACGGGACGTCAATTGATGTCTTAAGGTGCTGCTCCTTGGCCAGTGTCCACAGCCACTACTCACCCCTAGACTACCTCAGCTCACCACAACCAACCACAGCTCACCCCAGACTACCTCAGCTCACCCCAGCCTACCACCAGCTCACCCAACCAACCACAGCTCACCCCAGCCTACCACAGCTCACCACAACCAACCACAGCTCACCACAACCAACCACAGTTCATCCCAGCCTACCACAGCTCACCACAACCAACCACAGCTCACCCCAGCCTACCACAGCTCACCCCAGCCTACCACAGCTCACCCCAGCCTACCACAGCTCCCCAGCCTACCACACCTCACCCCAACCATAGCTAGCAATCCATCACAACTTCAACTCACCCACAACAACACCCACACAATCCACCCACCCAGCTCACCTCTATAACTATCCACACCCACCCAGCTCACTCTCTATAACTATCCACACCCACCCACTCACCCACACCCAACCATACCATCCCCAATGACCCAAAACCAACCAACCTTCCCCACCCACACCCCCAACCCCGCCCCGCCCCACCCCGCCCTGCCCCACCCCGCCCCGCCCCTGTGGAGTTAAGAAGGTCTTCATCAGGTTGTCCAGCCTCGTCCACAGGATGCTGACGCCAGGCTTAATCGATACTGCTACTATTCCCACATTATTTCTAGTCTTTTCTCTTCTCTCTCTCTCTCTCTCTCTCTCTCTCTCTCTCTCTCTCTCTCTCTCTTCATCTCTCTTACTGTTTCTTTTTGCTAACTCTCTTTCTTTGTCTCTGTCTTCTTATTTATCTCTCTATCTACCATAAATCTTTAATCTTCACTTCTTAATTGTCTAACTTATCATCTTCTTTCCCTCATTTCATTATTTCTTTTCCACTTAATTATTTAGAGTATCAATTTCCGGTTCCTCTTGCGTTTTTCTCCCAATTTTCATCCCTTCCTCTCTTTCTCTCTCTCTTTCTTTCTTATTCTTTTCTCCTTCCCATCTCTCTTCCTCTCCTTCCCCCTCCTTTCTCACACCTCCATCCTCCCTCCTTCCTCCTCTCTCTCTCTCTCTCCTCTTTATCTCCCCGTCTCGTCTTCTACCTCCACCTCTCAAGCTTTGCCCCTTCACCCTTTCTCTGATGTGAGGTCCTTCCCTTTCAGCCCCCATATAGTCCCTTCTTTTTTGACCAGCCCCTGAATGCTTCTATGGGAGGGAGACGGAGGCTGGATGCATGTGATTGTGGAAATTTGAAAGCATTTGAATATGTAATTTTTTTTCTCCCGATAATTTTACCATCCTCCTCTCTCCCTCTCACCCCCCTTCTGTCTCTATCTCTCTCTCTCTCTCTCTCTCTCTCTCTCTCTCGCCTCATTTAACATCTCATTTGCTAAACGATGAAATACTTATTCAGGACGATGGTCTTTTTTTCAGTCATTCACTGAGGAGTTGAACTTTAACGAGGTAGAATTTTTCTTATGATTAGCCCGATATTTTGTCTCTATGGCGCTGTGGAGCATAGACGTAAACGATATGCTTAAGGGATGGTGACTGACGTAAGCATAGTCGTGGTTGATTAAGGAAGGAAGGGTGACTGATGTGTATAGTCGTGGTTGATTAAGGAAGGGAGGACTGATGTAAGCATAGTCGTGGTTGTTTAAGGAAGAAGGGTGACTGATGTAAGCATAGTCGTGGTTGATTAAGGAAGGGTGACTGATGTAAGCATAGTCGTGGTTGATTAAGGTAGGAGGGTGACTGATGTAAGCATAGTCGTGGTTGATTAAGGAAGGAAGGTGACTGACGTAAGCATAGTCGTGGTTGATTAAGGAAGGGTGACTGACGTGGTTGGTATGTAGGGCACGTCAGCAGCTCGTAATTCAAGGAAGAACAGGAATAATTATCACCCGCGTTAAGATCACAGCCTCAGGGTAATGGCAATTTTGTTTAGGTAAATTCATGTTACGAAAAATTAACCTTACCTAACCTAACCTAATGCAGAAGAAGGAAGAAATACAGAAGGAGGAAGAAGAAGGAAGAGAAACATCAAGACTTAAGGCGCCAGGAGAGGGAGGGGAAGGAGGAGGAGGAGGTCCCCGTCCACGCCGCCTTCACCGCCGCAATCTCCCAGCGGACTACCAGAGATCCCCCACAAATCAGCTGCTTGGGTCTTGAGGTCCAGGCCGGCTTCCAGAGCGGCTTCCAGGATTCTGGCCTCGTCATCCAGTCGGCTAATTAATGACCAGTTCGGGGGAATTGGTTCTGAATTACACGGGTGTTTATGACCGCATCAATTCGCACTGGTGACCGCCACGGCGCCTGTCTCCCGACCTCGATTGGGCGAGAGAAGGCAGACGTGTGGAAAGAAGTTGACCTTTAGAAAGATTTGGTGACTTGTGGAGAGAGTCTGAACCTCTTCTGGAAACGGATTGACTGCTAAGCTAACTTCTATAAAGAGTTAGACTGTATTTAAAAGAGAGTTTGGCTTCTGAACACCATTGAACAGCAGAGAAAAGGTCTATTATTTGTGTTTTTTATTCGAGTAAAATCTGTAATATTTTCCTAGGCGTAATAGTCACAGTTCTATCATGACGTCATCTCTCTATTTACTGGCTTGAGGGGATTAAGACGCGATCGTCCCATTTGTTTTAAGGGATCACCTGATGATTAGGTACCCCCAGTTTATGTCACCTGATGATCATACAAGCACCCTAACGCTTCCTGTGACGGCAGATTAGGTTAAGTTAGGTTGGATTAAGTGAGATTAAGTTACGTTAGATTAGATTACGTTAGATTAGATTACAGATTAGGCGTTAGATTAGGCTACGTTAGATTAGATCACAGATTGGTGAGATGATTAAATCATTGTGAAATATAAGCTAGGGTGACAAATTTTCAAGAGTTTCATATTAGGCGGATGTAAACAAACTCCTGATAAAATTCTCCCAAACTGATGGAAAAAGAATATTACAATAATACCTAAAGTAATGCTACAATAAATACCGCTTGGCATTTAATCTTACAGAGGACTTCTTAGGATGATATAAATAGGAAAGAAGGATCCAAGAGGGGAGTCCTCGGCATCTGGACGGATAACGAGACACTCCATCTGGCACGAGTCCGGATAACGAGACGTTTCTTCTGGCACCGTCCGGATAATCACATGGGAAAGTGTGACAGGTCTCTTATTTTTCCTGTCCCTTCCTTTCCGTGACGGAGACGCCCCTCACAATGGTCGACTGACAGCTTCTGCCACGCTGCTCTGTGTGTGTGTGTGTGTGTGTGTGTGTGTGTGTGTGTGTAAAACTGTAAATTCACGAGTCAATAAAAATGTCCCTGCCAACACAACTCCAAACAACAACAACAACGAACCACAACCTCATACAGCAACAACAACAACAACAACAACAACAACATCAACCACCACCACAGCATCATACAAAAACAACAACAACCACCACCACAACCTCAACAACAACCAACACAACCTCATACAACAACAACCACCTCCACACCATACACAACAACAACAACCACCACCACAACCTCATAACAACAACCACCACCACCACAACCTCATACAACAACAACAACCACCACCACAACCTCATACAACAACAACAGCATAACAAAACAACAACAACTCTCCTAAAATTCTGTCCCCAAAGTTGTTCCATCCACACCATTACAGCCACCTCCCCCCCCTCACACGTCTAGCTCAGGTAATTCCCCCTCCACAAAACATCCCTACAACATACCATAAATTTCCCCACCATAAAGCCCTACTCATCATTTTATCACCCCAAACATCCCTACAACACCGTCCACCCTGTTATGTTAGCCGATAAATTTTCCCCTACACAGAACCCTTCCATCTTGTCAAGCTCAGGTAATCGTCCAAAATATCCTCACACTATTCCCCTACTTTACCCCAAGCTGTGGATTTTTTTCCCCTGACTATCAATTTCTACAAGCACACCTAAAACACGCCAAATAGATATTTTTTCCCATTTTTTTATATAAATTTCCCCATAGCAGAGTCATTTACGGTTGTATATCCCTATCTATTCTCCCCATACAAAGTCTTCAATCATGTAATCGCCCCGAATATCCCTACAGCGGCGCCTCTCCTCTACTGTGTTTCTCCCCTAATCACCGGGAATTTCCTCCCCTCCACACCCTCCTCACCCAAGTCACATCTTCTCCCTACAAGATTTTCTCCCCAACCATCCTGAAAATCCTCACTATAGAGCTTCCATGCCGAGTTTTCTCCCCAGAGCATCACCCCTTCCCTACACTCCCTAGAACATCTCCCCTTCCATCTTTTCTCCCCAGACTACACACCCCAGTCCTCTCCCCAAACTACACCCCACCCTCTTCTCCCCGAAACTACACCCCACCTTCCTCACCCCCAGACGCCAGAGTTTCCCCAGTGTTGGTTGGTCAGCGGAGGGCCGGAAGATGCTGCCCCATATTTTCCTCATTTCTTGTTCCGAAGTCCCGTCCTGGTTCTGGCAATGCCTTAGGGAGTCGCACGCCTGCCAACTTTCTTTTCTATGACTCTCTCTTTCTTTTTCTTTCATTTGTGCCTCTATCTTTCAGTGTCATTTTTTTTAATTTTCTCTCTCATTATTTGTATTTGCTTTCTTTTTCTATTCATTCGTTTTTGCTCTCTCTCTTTATACCTGTCTGTCTTTCACTCTCTCTCAACGCTTTTCACAATACGATACTTTCTATTGTTACTCAGCTTTTTCTACCTAGAACTAGTGAAAGTATACACACTGTAAACTTTCTAAGTCTCTGAGCCAGATACTGCAAAACTTCCGCCAGAATTAGAAGAAAAAAATCTAGTCCAGAATTAAGTGAGTTATTTCATATAGAAAAGACCCCGAGGAGGAAGTATATACAATATCTATCGTTACAAATGAACATGAAGAACAAGAACATTTTCCTTAATGTGAACAATCTTGTAGTGTATATATAATGTAAAAAATATATATATGAAAACTTTTCCTTTAAAATCATGAAGAAAAAATATGGAACATAAATTATCTAAAGACGAAACAAAATTATATCGTACAGAAAGATTGTAAAAAAAAAACACGAAAATTTTCCCTAAAAACGACAAAGACTAGGGAAAAAGCCCTCCAACATGTCTATCAACTGAGTTCCACATCATTACCATTTAATGTGCGGT
Source organism: Homarus americanus (assembly GCF_018991925.1). Classification (NCBI taxonomy): domain Eukaryota; kingdom Metazoa; phylum Arthropoda; class Malacostraca; order Decapoda; family Nephropidae; genus Homarus; species Homarus americanus. Next base: position 292,259 of record NW_024714036.1, read on the forward strand.
ACACACAGCGGGAGCCAAGAACCGCAAACATGGACCTTCCAGCACTCGTTCCGGGACCGTTCCAGCTTCGTTCCAGAGCTTGTCCCCACGATAAAAAACAGGAACTAAACGGACCTCTTGATGTGACCAGGAGATAAAAAACAGCTTCCAGGGAGTTCCAGGTCAAGAGAAGGTCCAGCGGGCCGTGACGTCACGCTTACCGCCCTCCCCTGACTTCTGGAAATGGCCGATTCCAGCCTTTTCCAGCCAGCCGCCCCTCCCACGCTTGATTGGTTCGCCCCAACACCAACAACAACATGGCCGGGGTGCTCTAACGACGGTTCAGGTCTCGGGTTCCACAGCCTCCCATCTTACCCCACTTGGTTCCAGCCTCACTAATTAGGGCTCAGGTGTTAATTTATCAACTCTCTATGACAATAACAATTAAGGTAATCTGCCTGAATTATGGCCAAAATTATTTTTCTTTTCCCCAATTCTCCCCTCCGTGATGGTGGTGGTGGTGGTGATGGTGGTGGTGATGGTGGTGGTGGTAGTGGTGATGAGGTGGTGGGTAGTAGTGGTGGTGGTGGTGATGGTGGTGGTGGTAGTGTTGGTGGTGATGGTAGTGGTAGTGGTGATGGTGGTAGTGGTGATGGTGGGTAGGTGATGGTGGTAGTGGTGATGGTAGTGTGGTGATGGTGGTGGTGGTGGTAGGTGGTGGTGGTGGTGGTGGGTGGTGATGGTGGTAGTAGTGGTGATGGTTGGAGAGGGAGTGATATTGGTGGTAGTGTTAGTTCTTGTAGTTGTGGTGGTGTGAGTTGTTGTTATTGGTTGTTGGTGGTGGTGGTTGTTGTAGTGGCGGTGGTGTTGAAATTGTTAGTTGTTGGTGGTGGTGATAGTGGTGGCAGTGCTGTATCTACGTTTATGTTGTTGTTGTTGTTGTTGTTGTTTGAGTTGTTACAGTTGGGAGTTATAATGACAGTGATAATAACAGTGATGGTGGTGGTGGTAGTGGTGGTAGTGGTAGTAGTAGTGGTGGTGGTGGTAGTGAAGATGATGGTGGTAGTAGTGGTAGTAGTAGTAGTGGTGGTGGTGGTGGGTAGTTGTGGTAGTAGTAGTAGTGGTGGTGGTAATGGTAGTGAAAATGATGGTGGTAGTAGTGGTAGTAGTAGTAGTAGTGGTGGTGGTGGAAATTGCAATAATAATTTAACTGACATATGGAAGTGTCATTCCCGTAGAGTTAATTTACACAATTCTTCCATACCCACCCACCATCCATACCCACCCACCCATCCAAACCATACCCACCCATCCCGACCCACCCCAACCCACCCCGACCCACCCCGACCAATCTGTCTCCTCACTCCCACATCTATACACACATTTCCATGAAGGTGTAAATTAAGCACAGGTATCTGGCTCATTAATCTCACCTTGATTGCCAGGTAAAGCTCCATGGGAGAAATATATTTGTTAATTAGAAATATATGGGATATATAAGAGTGGGTGGAGTGGTGTAGTGGAGAGGATGAGTGTTGTGTAGGGTGAGTCTAAAGGGTGCAGGTGAGAGGGAGAGAGAGAGAGAGACGTATGAACAGTGAAGGTATATGGATAATTAAAACACGGAGGATTTCGACAATATATCAGGTGATTAATGACTTTTTGCTAAAGACTCATCTCCTCACGACCCTACCTAGCCCTCACGACGACCCCATCAACCCTTCTTTCCACGACCCGCCCTAGTCCCCACGACCACGACTCTAATGCTCAACGACCTCACCTCCCCAACGACCCTCACCTCAACGACCTCACCTCCAACGACTCTCACCTGCACCCACCACATAACCTCCACCTCATCTCCGACTCTCACAACTCTCACTTGCCCCATGACCTCACTTGTCCTCCATACAACCCTAACCCACCTCTCACACACCCCACCGCCTACCCCCCACTCTTACCTCTCTCTCGTGTGAGAGTGACGGGGGGTCGTCGGACAGACAGACAGGCTGACGGCTACAGAGGGCGTCTCGGCCTAGTTTCTCTGCCTCAGGAGGAAGACGCCCCCGCCTGCCTGACTGAATACCTGGCACGCCCTCACTCAGGTTCACTTTCACTCATTTTCACTCTGGGGTCACATTCACCTCATTTCTAAATCATATTCACCTTTGTTCTCTAAATAACCGTTAGTCTTGTTATGCTCACTATTGTTCATGATCAATCACTCACCTTCACTCACTTTCACTCACATTCACTCAAGGTCAATTTCATCCATAATCAACTCAAGACCAAATCAAGTTAATTTCACCCACTCACTCGTATTGCATTCTCATTCTTACCTAACACACTTACAGGCCTCTTACCGCCCCCCCCCCTCCCTCTCACTCTCTCTCCCCCTCTCTCTCTCCCTCTCTCTCTCTCTCAAGCTCAACGTTTGGAAAGCTGAGTTGTAATAATAATAATTAACGGTTTATTGAAAGAGCTTATCCGTGTTTGTGAACTTAAATCGTCACTGTTATATTTTATTATCACAAAGACAAAAACGGAGAGAGAGAGAGAGAGAGAGAGAGAGAGAGAGAGAGAGAGAGAGAGAGAGAGAGAGAGAGAGAGAGAGACAAAACTTTCTCTCAAATAGCGGAGGTTTGTTGTCAATGGTAAGGATTCGAAACCAAGGTCAAATCTCTTTTTCTAATCAATCATAATAATCTTCAACGGGGTCAAAACAGTAGCAAGGGAGGTAAGGACGGAATGATAGGGAGGAGGAGAAGAATAAGGAGGAGGTGAAGGTTAGTAGGTGAAGGACTGAAGTCAAGGAGTGGATAGGACGCAGAGGAGGAGGAGGAAGGAGAGGGGGAGGAAGGGAGAAGGAGGTGGGGTAGGACGAAAACGAGAAGGAAAGAGGAGGATGTAGAGGAAAGGAAGAGGAGGAGGAAGAGGGGGAGAAGGAGACTGAGGAGGAGGAGGAGGAAGACAGCCGACAGCATAGTTAATAATGAATTGTCTTGAGTTCAGTAAATATTCCTGAGCATAAGAACAGGTTACCTAACACCTCCCGAGGCCAAGTGTATTGTGAGGCAACACCTGGGATACACAACACCTGGGGACACACAACACCTGGGATACACAACACCTGGGATACACAACACCTGGGATACACAAATACCTGGGATACACAAAACACCTGGGATACACAACACCTGGGGATACACAACACCAGGGGATACACAACACCTGGGACATACAACACCTGGGATACACAACACCTGGGATACACAACACCTGGATACAACACCTGATACACAACACCCGGGATACACAACACCTGGGATACACAACACCTGGGATACACAACACCTGGGGACACACAACACCTGGGGATGGTCAATCTGGGGATACACAACATGGGATACACAAACACCTGGGATACACAACACCTGGATACACAACACCTTGGGGACACAACACCTGGGGATACACAACACCCAAGGATACACAACACTGGGGATACACAACACCTGGGATACACAACACCTGGGATACACAACACCTGGGATATACAAATACCTGGGGAGCACAACACCTGGGATACACAACACCTGGGACACACAAACACCTGGGGATACACAAAATATTCTAGATACACAACACCTGGGAGTTGTTACAACACTGGGGATAACACCCTGGATAAGCACAACACCTGGGAGCACACATCCACATCAGACTCCTCCACGCCCACGAACGACCCGCCACGCCCACGAACGACCCTCCACGCCCACGAACGACCCGCCACGACCACAAAAAATAATTACAATAATACCCTGATAATTTCCTAAAAATAATTCAAAGAGAGAGAGAGAGAGAGAGAGAGAGAGAGACTGTACTGTCCGTTAGCTTCATTCCGTGGTAGATAGATAGATAGATAGATAGATAGATAGATAGATAGATAGATAGATAGGTAGATAATGTGGTTCTTCTAGATTCCTAAAGAAGAGTGGGACCATCAGGTGCATGATCTGAGTTCCTTTGAGCAATCGGATATAATGACAATGATCAAGTGCTTGGAGCCACTAAGGTGCAGGGCTTGAGAGTGCAATCAGGGTTTATGATCTGATTGTCACTGTGTATAAGCTAAAAGCATCTGATGGGAGGGAGGAGTAAGTGGGAGATCAGATACAGTAGGAGTGTCTAGGGTAGCTTAAAAGTGACAATCAGATGCATAATATCATGAAAACTCGCAATTATAAGGCACTCAGAACACCTACATACATCTGCGGACTTTAAACAAGACGAAGCGTTCTGATAACAAGACCAGGAGGACAATCAGGTGCATGGAATACAAACCACACCCAAGCCACTCAGACATTCTGGATAATAAAAGCAAGAAAAACAATCAGATAACAAGATCCTCATTAAAAACACAGGCTAGACACTCAGGTAAACACTCAGACACCCAAGATGATATGACCCAATGATATATCGCCCTGAGTTGTGACGCAGTAGGTGTAACAGACAGACAGACAGACAGACAGACAGACAGACAGACAGACAGACAGACAGAAACACAGACAGACAGACAGACAGACAGAAACACAGACAGACAGACAGACAGACAGAAACACAGACAGACAGACAGACAGACAAATGATAAACAAACAGTGTTCTATTATATATTACCCCACTTAACACTATAATAATAATTCATACTAACTTACTCTTTGTTTATAAGTATTACAAGTGCCACTGGATCCCATTATAAAGTAAATTAAGTAGATTTATATATTATTAAGTAAAATAAGACTATTGAAGATAACGAAGATAATAATAATAATAATAATAATAATAATAATAATAATAATAATAATAATAATAATAATAATAATAATAATAACAATAATAATAATAATAATAATAATCATAATAATAATAATAACGTAACGAAGATGTAATTAAAGAGGCTTTATCGTTAAAGAAGAGGAGAAAGAGGAGGGGGAGGAGGAAGATAAGTGGTAGCAACATTAGGAGGAGGAGGAGGAGGAGGAGGAAGACCAGGAAGAAGAGGAGGAGGGCCAGGAGGAGGAAGAAGACCAGGAAGAAGAGGAGGAGGGCCAGGAGGAGGAAGAAGACCAGGAAGAAGAGGAGGAGGGCCAGGAGGAGGAGCTCGTATCGTTGATGACAGACCAAACACGACAAAGACAACAACAACTTCACCTTCATGAACTCTGGGATTAGTGAACAAAGTCGCTAATTAATTACTAGGTGATGAGGGTACTAAGGTGAGCCGTGGGAGGAGAAAATAGTAGCAACAAACATAGAAGAAGAGGAGGAGGAGGAGGAAGATAGGTAAATATTATGAAGAAGAAGAGGAGGAGGAGGAGGAGGAAGATAGGTAGTAACAAATATGAAGAAGAGGAGGAGGAGGAGGAGGAAGATAGGTAGAAAAACATGAAGAAGAAGAGGAGAGAGTAGAGAAGATAGGGTAGTAACAAATATGAAGAAGAAGAGGGGAGGAGGAGGAGGAAGATAGGAAAATAACATGAAGAAGAGGGAGGAGGAGGAGGAGGAGGAGGAGGAGGAGAAGGAGGAGGAGGAGGAAGGGGTGCTTGTGTATGTGTAGGTGAGGGGAGGGTTGTAGGGGTGGTGAGGGGAGGGTTGGGAGGGGTGGGGGAGGAGGGTTGTAGGGGTGGGGCAGAGGAGGTAGGGTGGTGAGGAGGGCAGGATGGTGGTGGAGGCATGGGGGGGGCAAGAGCAATGGGGGTGAGGGGTGAGGGAGGAGAGAGAAGTGTGTGTGTGTTCAGGTTGGTGGGAAGAGGTGAGGTGTGTGTTGGAGAAGAGGGAGGGAGGGAGAAGGTGTGTAGGGAAGAGATGAGGTTAGGGGTAGATATAGGAAAGGTAGGGAGGAGGAGGGAGGGAGAGACGAAGGAGGGAGGGAAGAAGGAAGGAGGGGAGAAGACGACGAAGAAGGAACACTTGAAAAAGAAGCAAAAGGAGGAGGGGAAAGGCTCTAGGGGATGTATAAAGAAGAGGGGAGATGGGGAGGCACGGGGAGCCAGGGGAGGAGGGGAGAGAGAGACTGTAGGGGGAGATAGAGGAGAAGAAGGAAGAGGAGGGGAGATAGAGGAGGAAGCAAGAGGGAGGAGGGAGAGAGAGAGAGAGAGACAGCAGGAGAGGAGGGAGAGAGACAGCAGGAGGGAGGGAGGAGATAGAGGGGAGGAAGGAAGAGAGAGGGAGGGAGAGAGACAGCAGGAGGGAGGGAGAGAGGGAGGGTGTGGGTCGAGGGGACAGACACATGACGCCGGGGGCCGCAAGAGACCAGCTGGACCGTAGTTTATTTACATGTTTTACTCATCACGTCCGACCTTACCCGTGTGTGTAGCCTCTCCTGCCAGCCGCCCCTCAGGTCAACATTCCCCACGCCCACCACGCCTTCCCCACGCCTTCCTCAACCCTACCACGCCTTTCTACGCCTCAACCACGCCTTCCTCAACCCTACCACGCCTTTTTATGTCCCCTATCACGTCTTCCTCAACCCTACCACGCCTTTCTACGCCTCAACCACGCCTTCCCCACGCCTTCCTCACGCCTACCACTTGTCTTCCTTGCTTATCACGCCTTCCTCACGCCCACCATTTCCTCCCCTAGCATAACCTCGCCTTCCCCACGCCCACTACACTCTTCTCATTGTCCACCTCAAGTCTTCCCCATGCCCACTACACCTCGCTATTCTCTCACATAAAAGTAAAAAAAAAAAGAAAAGAAAAAAAGAAAAAAGAAAAAAAGAAAAGTAAAAGTAAACCAAAATAAATACATAAAATAAATTGGTTAATCCACCTTTTTTTTCCTACCTGGCAAATTACCACCAATCATGAATATCCAGAATAAGACGAACTCAAATGTGAATAATCGGTGAAAGTGTGATTTATAATGAAGATAGAACCCTTATGGCCAGTTAAAGAAGGCCATTCAGGGGGGGGGAGGAGGGGGGGGTCAGGCCAGGGCGTCGTCAGCAACCCTGGCCAGCATATGGGAGCAATTACACGGTGGTAAGTGGCCGAGAGAGCGAGCTAGGCTGGGGAGGAGGATGGGGGAGGTGAGGGGAGGTGAAGAGGGGGGGGGAGGGCTAGTGATGCTCCCCGACCATCTACAATGACAAGAGCACCAAGGTGACGTCAGACAAGGATGCTGGGGCCGGCAGTGTGGGTGGCGAGCCGCTCACCCCACCACCACCACCGCCACCACACATCTGGACTCCTCGAGATGAATCCCTGGATAAAAAGATGTCACGATGCTAAACACTCAGGAGGAGGAGGTGGAGGAAGAGGAGGAGGAGGAAGGAAGAGGTGAGGTAAGGAGGAGGAGGAGGAGGAGGAGGAGGAGGAGGAGGAGGAGGAGGAAGGAAGAGGTGAGGTAAGGAGGAGGAGGAGGAGGAGAAGGTGAATTATGAGAACGAGGAGGAAATGAGGTAGGCAAGAAGAATAAGATGAGGAGGAAGATGAGGAGGGGGAAGTGATGATGATGATGATGATGATGATGATAATGATGATAATGATAATGACTTGACCACTTACGGTGAAGAAGGTAATCTATGTCTTCTATGTGTTGACTAGCTAAACGTTTGATGTCAGCGTAATTAGTGGAAATGGATGATATCATTTACCCACTGATGCTCTGACCACATTCGGGAGAGGGGAGGGGTAGGGGGGGAGGGTGGAGGGGGAGAGGAGAGGTTAAAGCTGACAGTCATTTTTTTTACTCTCTTCTGACTCTGGAGAATGTTGCTGTCTGATTCATGACGGACAACTAATAATCTGACAGATAGTTTATATACAGAAGACGCCATTATTCTATTTCTCTTCTGTGTCTACCTGTGTCAGTCAGCTCTATGGATGCTCTTCTTGACTGGTATAAATTTTCCCCCCAAAAACGCATACGGCCCGATCACAATTAAGGCTTCCCCATTGCACCCCCCACCCCCACCCCTCCCCCTGTCTGGCATTTAGGACCCATGAACAATACAGTTAATGGCCAATTCAGGGTCATCTCTTGTTTATTCAGCATATAGTTAGGGAGACTAATTACAACGTGATGGGAGGACACTTTACACAAGCTCGTTCTAACTATTAAAAGGTTATCACGGTCGTTAAGTGACCTGATTAACATATGACAAATGATTTACAATGATGTGTGTAGACCGAGATAAAAGTTGGTGACAAGGGTTACATGCCCACCCTCGTCCCCAGCCCTCTCCTAACCCTCGTCCCTTACCCTCGTCCCCAGCCACCCTCGTCCCTAGCCCACCCTCACTGACCCACCTCGTCCCCAGCCCACCCTCCTGGCCCACCCTCGTCCCTAGCCCACCCTCACTGACCCACCTTTCCCCCCACTAAAACCAATAGTTCTAAAAATATATCCAATCGGAATTTACCACACACGACAACATAGCGATAACCTATCGACTAATATAACGAATTCGCTAACATTTCTATTCACTTACGAAGAGAAACACACAATCGTGAACCAAACATAGAGTTTTCATTAACATATTTCTCCTCAGTATGACACACTGGCTAAGGCCACAAGACAATGAACGGTAAATAGACGAAAGATACATCGTCTTGGCGGTGTCATAAACCAAACGAGAATAGGGAGTTTAGTCGCTGCTTCGCTCAACTTAGTCGCTGGATTATCACAAGTGTCCATCGCCAAGCCAAATAAACACGTTACTTGATTCTAAAGAGTGTACGCTGGCTATTAGCAACCACCGCCGTAAATCAGATTGCAGCGTTCATTCCCTGTCTCTTTTGCTTATCAGCGATCGAAACTTTTAGACACAAAGGCGTTTTTTTTTTATCTCCTTCTCTGTCTCTCTCTCGGGTGTTCTAGACGAGATGACAACTGTTGAAGCACATCAACCAAGGAAGGAATTTTAATGTACTGATGTAAGATTTGTTTTATATGACTAAATGACCAGAACTTTGTGCAAAAAATGGAACTTTGTGGGTGTCTCTCTCACAGCCACATGTAATACTGTGTCTAAACGAGGAGAATGTGTTAATGTTATCTGCATCATCTGGCCAAGATTTCACAAATTATCAAGATTAAGTCTGATAATTATAACATATGTAAGATGACAGCTGATTCTCCTCCTCCTCCTCCTCCTCCTTCCTTCTCCACCACAGTTACCCCCTCCTCCTCATTCTTCCTCTTCTCCCTCACCACTACATTCACCTCTTCTCCTTTCTGTTCCTCCTCCTCCTTCACCATCACCCCTCCTCCTCATTCTCCCCTTCCCTCTCACCATCACATTCACCCCTCCTCCTCATTCTCCCCCTCCCCCTCACCACTACATTCACCCCTCCTGCCCTGCAATTCCCTCTCTGGCGACCCCCATCACTCATCTCCCTCTCTCCCCTACCACAGTCCATCTCTGCCGACCCCCTACCACCTAAACATCTCCTCCCCATCATCACCACCCCTTCCCTGACCACCCATACTCCCCTACTGCTCCCCCTGTCCTTCTCTCATCCCTTCCAGTACCTCCTAACCTCCCACAGACCCCCTTCCATGGTGACCTCTACGACCCCTACCCCTCCCCCAACACAGGGATCACTAAGTTATGTTGCCTTGTGTTATCTTGAGCCTTGAAGCAGATGGCCGTGAAGTTTCGTCCCCCCCAATTGATAGATGGCGCTGGGTGTTGATGAACGCCAGGTACCGCGTTATACAGTCAGGCCGGGAAGGAAGTGAGAGTTACCCGTCTTGTTAAACAGTTAGGATGATGATGGCGTAGCTTAAGGCAAAATGACACTAATGATGGGTGTTTATTTTCCTTATATTTAGTCAAAGGAGTTATTATAGTGAGGTTCAGATGTTAGAGTGTGTTATCGCGTCTGTTTATTGATGCTTAAATCCACAATAAAATTTTCCAAGTCGTCTTAGTGATCTTTTCTTAAGTGATATTTTTTATTGACAATATATTAACAATGAGGCATAAACATATTTAATTTATACCCTCAAATAGGTACGTTTAATGCAGTAATATGAGCAATATAGTATTTTCAGAGTTATTTACGACAGACAATTGTTATCGTAATGGATTCATTGCATATTAATCATACAGGAAGAAGCTAAAGATACCCCCGATGACCTCCCTTCTCGTCCAGCCAGCCAAGTTTCAGCGTCATTAAATCCGACTCACATAATCATTTTCTGTCTCAACGAGCCATAAAAACAAAGAAAATCTCAACATACCAACCATGAAGAAGAGTTACCAGGCAATCACTTACAACGATTCACTTTAATTTACCTCAATCTCTGAGTAATTTAGTATATAAACATTAAATAAAGCAGCAAGGTACTCTGTTATGTGAGGAGGAATTAAGACTGGGTTGGCGCTATGGCAGACGAACTAATCTCATTACTGGGTGACGTGGCACAGCGCACCACATCCCTAGACACAGTTGGCCGTCTTCACAGAAACTCTTTACCTTAATAACTCATGAATTATAAACATTTCCTGTTATATTTCCACTTTATAAACCTCAAACGTGATAAACAAATACATAAGGGGCTATAAAGTATTACCGAACCAAGATAAAGCCTTCACGAATCCGGATACAGCGTTCACGAATCCGGATACAGCGTTCACGAATCCGGATACAGCGTTTACGAATCCGGATGCAGCGTTCACGAATCCGGATACAGCGTTCACGAATCCGGATACAGCTCTCGCGAATCCTCAAGATATCCAGCAACACCAGCGAAACTTTCCAGTGGGGAAGTTATGCTATTAATGACGTTGATGATGACGTAACGTGATTCTTGCTGGAGGGAAATTTGAAAGGATTTGACACACATTTACGAGAGATTATTATTATTATTATTATTATTATTATTATTATTATTATTGTTATTATTATTATTATTATTATTATTATTATTATTATTATTATTGTTATTATTATTATTATTATTATTATTATTATTGTTATTATTAATATTATTATTATTATTATTATTATTATTATTATTATTATTAATATTATTATTATTATTTCTGCATAAGAGAGAAATATTACCTACGTGCTCTCTCTCTCTCTCTCTCTCTCTCTCTCTCTCTCTCTCTCTATCAAAAAGAAAAACAAATAATAAATAAGTTAGAGAGAGAGAGAGAGAGAGAGGAGGTCGGGAGTTATAATCAGACTCAACACACTAGCCACTGACTAGCTTAGCAGAGCGGTGACGTCACGCTATGACGTCACCGTGACTAAGCCTCAGGGTAAACATTGCAGGTGTGTCACTTCCTGGACCCCCCCTACCTCCCCTCCTCACCCTCTCTCACCCTCCCTCACCCTCCTCCCCTCACCTCCCTCCTCTCACCCATTCCTTGATATCAAATCCATAAAATTTTAATGGGTTAATAAATCTATATAAATAATATATAATAAATCCCACCTCATTTGGGACGGTAAATCCAATACCAAAAAATAACTAAAATTAATCCGATTGGTTTCACGTGACAAGTAATCCCGTAAAAAAAAATAGCGTTATGTTATGTTAAATTAACGTTGGATTATGTTATGTTAGCGTTATGTTATGTTAAATTAGCGCTAGGTTAGGTTAAATTAACAACAGGGTCTTTAATTATCATGTGAAATAATCTAGGGTGGGTAATCTTCACGTGATTTAACCGCTACACTTATTTAAACCGTAAACTTGATGATCAGTTCACCAGGAGGAAATAAATCTTGAATTCTGAACTTTGGAATTTTTTTTTTCTTCTCGTTAATTAATCTTTTGTTTCGTTTCGTACAGCTCATTGCCAGGTGAGGAAATTGGTGATAATAACCCAGGTGTTTTCTGTGGTATAATGACGCAGTTTTTATTATTTGGTGGAATTTTTAGTTAATTCTCGTAATGTAACAAGAGATTTGTATTGTTTTTTTAATAAATTTTATGAGACGTGTTTTATTTTATTTTAGTTTGTTATTATTATTATTATTATTATTATTATTATTATTATTATTATTATTACTATTATCGTTATTATTAGTAGTAGTATCATTATTATTATTATCGTTATTATTATTATTAGTAGTATTATTATCGTCATTATTAGTAGTAGTATCATTATTTATTATTATTATCTTTATTATTATTATTATTATTATTATTATTATTATCATTATTATTATTATTATTATCATAATCACCATCCATCACACTACCTTTATTAAGCGTTAATAGAAGCTTAGGGCGCTGCTGTACATACACTCTGTACAGCACGTCGTATTAAGCTGTTGTCTTACAGCTGCGGAAAATTAATTCACTTTACGTAGAGTGGAAGATGTGAGGTTATCCTCTTTCTTCTAACTGCTACTTACTCTTAGGCTGGGTCAAAGTAACACATATGGTGTTCCGGTGTGAAACTTATGTGTGTGTGTGTGTGTGTGTGTGTGTGTGTGTGTGTGTGTGTGTGTGTGTGTGTGTTACTTAGGGCGATGGTGTTACATGCTGTGACTTTGGATTATAGTGTAACAAAGGTGTTTAATATTGTTTCGGATTATTTGTGAATGTTTCTCATCTGTAAACACACCTGTGATGTTTATGGTCTGCTTAAAACATATCTTAGCTTTTTTTACATGACATACTGACATAGTTTAGCTTTATGAGGTGAATTTCAATGCCTTTTAGCTGTTTTAAGTAAATTATAAACATAGTGACGATTTAAAGATCAGATAGAAACTAGTGTAGACTATTATACCAGCACTAAGGGCCAGGGAAGCGGGAACACGGAGTAGCGAGGAAAACGAAACCCCGTACACGGCAACGGTGACGAGGAAACGCACCTATAGTCAAGGAAAAACTCCGTCTATACAGTATGTGACTAAGGAAGACACGGCGCGACTTCTCCCTCCCTCCCTCCCACCCCGACCACCACCACTACCACACCTCCACCACAACTACCATCCCTGCACCACCATTTCTCCTACACTATCACCCCTAACTACACTACCACCACCCCTCCATCACCGCTACCACCACCCCTTCACCACTCCCCCTACACCCCTACACCACTCCCCCTACACCCCTACACCACTCCCCCTACACCACTCCCCCTACACCCCTACACCACTCCCCCTACACTACGTAATCCCGGGCGGCACATCCGTGGTGGTGGCCGCCGGGTGCCGCTCGGCCGTCTTGCAATGTCATGAATAAATTAAGATGAAGTGTGGTGGGTGTCGCACGTGCCCCCGGCCTCACCACCAGCCTCCAGGGGCCACCACCACCACCACTCCTGCAGGAAGAACCTTATTACCACCTTGTCGAGGGAGGCTCAGGATGTACTTTTTTAAGTTCTTATTGCCACACCGGCCCCGACCTTGCCTTTAAGTAATCTCCTATCCGGCTCTTGTGGCCCTTTTGTGCTAGTGGATAGGAGAGGGGTGGTGAGGGGGGTGAGGGGGGGTAGTGGATCTCACCTACAAGGTTAGAGTAGGAGGGGGATACTCGTCCACTCGGTCTGGTTCACTCCTGTGGTGGTGAGAGTCTGGTATACGTCCCTCTGGCCTCTGCATTCGGTCTCTATTTAGCCCCGTGCATTCGGTCTGGCTCACCCCCCCGCCCTCCCCGTGGATATGAAATGGTCTGGTGTTTCTCTACAGCCAACACGGTCTGACTCACCAGTTCGGTCTGGGCCACTATTGGTTGTTACATCTGTATATGAGTGACGACAACTCCCTTTACCTTAATTAATCAACCTTTGTATTACGACCAGGTAACTCATACGCAGATGTGAGTGTGTGTGTGTGTGTCATATCATTCAGTGTCTAGGTTTAAAAAACAAATTCCCACATTAACTACATAAACAGATCACATTATTAAGTCAGGATATCAGAACAAAGAGTCGACCACAGTCTCACAACACCCCGAAGCAGCTTCAATGGTTCATCAAGAGGAAATGAACCTTTAAATACCGATGGTTATATAGGATGAAGTTTATTAACTACAAGAACTAAACTAGGAAGGTTAAATATATGCATTAACTTTTAACAAAACTACGTACAAACTACACTCACACACACACACACACTGGAGCAGCAGCAACAGGACCCAGGGTCTCCGTCAGGAGGGGTGAGGGAACCTTGCAGTGCCTGGTGCCGCGGACCCTGGCGCATGTGTCCTCGGGGCCCCGCTGACCGCTGCCCAGGGCCTCACCGGAAGGCGCGGCCACACACCTGAGGGCCCCGGACAGGTAGGTAGCCGTGGCGGTAATGCTCCTACCGCCACCACCAACATATGGACGACGAGGTCTCAACCCTTCTGAGTACGGCGGTAAACGTGTCAATGTTGGGAAGCGTTGTAAAAAACTGTCTAGGTTTACAGAACCATGTAAACTACACTGAAGGTTGAACATTGGTGTAAAATATGTGTAAATTCTGACAGGTGTTGTAAAATAGCGCTGTAAGTGATGGGAGGTACTGTAAAAAAATAATGTTTAGACGCAATGTAAAAATAAGAATACGGTAAAAATTTAGGAACTGGTGTAAAAAAGAGTGTCTGGATTTATGATAATTTTGTAAATAACTGTAACTACTACGGGGAGACATAAACAAGCTACAGAGACAGGAAGAATGACCAATATTTCAAAGCTGTAGCCTACTCTACTGCATTACATAGACTCAAGTCACTTCAACACTAATTCCTAATCAATAACAATTCTTTCATTTCTTTCAATAATGACAAGATTTACATTCAATATACACGTAAACATATAGTATCCTGTTTTTTTTTTACGAATTTTACATTATTTACGTAAATACATAATAAAATCGCCTTTTTTACCGTTTGCCTCTTCGTAGTAAAGCAACGCAATATTTCTTCCTTTAATGACGAAATTTATCATCCGAACAATAAATTTATCATCCTAACAATAAATTTATCATCCGAACAATAAATTTATCATCCTAACAATAAATTTATCACCCGAACAATAAATTTATCATCCGAACAATAAATTTATCATCCGAACAGTAAATTTATTATCCGAACAATAAATTTATCATCCGAACAATAAATTGATCATCCGAACTATAAATTGATCATCCTAACGAGTAAATTTATCATCCGAACAATAAATTTATCATCCGAACAATAAATTGATCATCCTAACAATAAATTTATCATCCGAACAATAAATTTATCATCCTAATAATAACTACACCAACCTCATCTTTCATTGACGAGTAACAAATAAACACTCGAACAAAAACCAAAACAACATCATACTCCCACAAGCCCCGACAAACACAACCACACCTGTCTTCTACCTGACAACTAATTAACGATAACAGAAGATCCATACGACTTATAATAAATAAAATGGAGAGAAAAAAACATTATTAAAACAGGAAAAGGAACGAGCTAGTACCGAGTCAGTTGCCAGTACCGAGTCAGTCGCCAGTACCGAGTCAGTCAGTTGCCAGTACCGAGTCAGTTGGTCAGATGATCCAACCTGACTTATACAATTCATCATTCATAACTCGGTGTATTGTTATGATTCGGTGCATTGTGGTGAGTATTAGTGTATTATCGCGGGTGTATTTTGAGGAGGACGGTAGTAGGGTTTATATTAATACGTGGAAGGTGGAGTTTCATTGGGTTGGATTGCGAGAGCGACGACCTTATGCCTCCAGTTGGGTTAGCATTATCTAGACCATGGCCTCGGGCGGTGCAGGCTGTGGCCGGAGGGTCAGTCTAGGGGTCATGGTCCCCCTCCTTCCTTCCCTCACTGCTCCTCCTCCTCCTCCCCCCCACTTCTAAAGAGTCCCTCCCACACCCCTCACCGCCGCCACCTGCCCCCTAGTGACCACCACTTGCAACACACCGCAACATACGACCACTTGCAACACACCGCAACATACGAGACAGCTACAACAGGCAAGAAGCCACAGCCAAAAAAGTTTTCTCTAATAAATAATAAAATATTGGTTGTACACAAACGGTTGTACCAATGATCTCGTTAAGTAAAAGTAACAGTGTTTTATTGAAGTGTTAGTAGTTAATGAAGATTATTGTATCACGTGAAGATTAGACACCCCAGTTTATTTTACCTGATTATTAAACTCCCTAATGCTAACCTGATCTAACATAGCTTAATTCACTTAATGTAACTAAAGTAAAGTAAACTAAACTTAACTAAACTAAAATAACCTAACTTAACCTACCCTAACTTAACCTAACCTAACTTAACCAAATCATTCATTTAATATTTTTTTTTTCGTAACAAGGATCACAAGAAAACCTCACAAAGTTAGTGAAGAATGAATGTGTTAGTAGGTTAGGTTAGGTTAGGTTAGGTTAGGTCAGTTTGGTTTGGTTTGGTTATATTAGGTAAGATGATTAGGTTAGGTTAGGTTTGGTTAGGTTAGGTTAGGTTAGGTTAGGTTAGGTTAGGTTACGTGAAAAAACAAAAACAACAAACAAACATAAACACAAAACAAGTTCACCGTGAGGGAGAAAAAAATATCTTTACTCGAATTTCTTTGTTTTAGTCCGGAAATTGCATGAACCGAGTGGTAGCCGGGGGGGCGTGGCCAGGCAGGTGCGCCACACAGGTAATCACGGGCGAGGAAGGTAGCCCACTGACCCACTGAGGGACTCCTTCCAAGGACCTCCCCTCCTTCCCCTCCCCCCTCCCTCCGCTACTAGGACTCTAAGCAGGTTAATTCACGTCTTGCATATGAATCCTAATATCGGAGAAGGAGGGGGAAAGGGAGGGGAGGGGAGGGGAGGGGAGGGGGAATAGGTGTTACTGCTGGATTTGTGAACGGAAGTATAACATAGGGACACTCCTTCTGAGGTCCAGGCCACCAGGACTCTACACCGCGGCGAGTTCGCGTCCTACATATCAGGGAAAGGAGTGACGGAAGAGGTGGGAGGTAGGAAGGGGTGGGAGGTAGGAAGGGGTGGGAGAGGGGGAGGGTGAGAAGGAAAACATATACTTTAGGACTTGTGATAACATTGAAGGACTGTCTCTTATCGTATATAGGGGAAAAATTATCCTATTAGCTTTCACATATTGTACAAGTCCTATGGGGAGAATTGAGGAGGAGGAGGAGAAAGGGAGGAGGAGGGGGTGTAAGGGCAGTCCAAGGATGCTACTTTAGGACTAGCAAGGAGGAGGGTTAGAGCACGTCACCACTGAGCCTGGTTCCCTACATCGGGTCCTTCGAGTACTACTGACGAAGGTTGGTGAGTCTGGTCATTTGGTCTAAAGGGAGGGAGGGAGGGAAGGAGAGAAGGAGAGAGGAGAGAGAAGAATGGAGAGGCGAGGACGAAAAGAGAGAGAAGGAGGGAGAGAGAGAAGGAAAGAAAGAAGGAAGGAGAGAGGAGAGAGAAGAATGGAGGGGCGAGGACGAAAAGAGAGAGAAGGGAGAAGGAAAGAAAGAAGGAAAGAGGGGAAGGAAGAAGGGAAGGAAGGAAGGAAGGAAAGGAAGGAAGGAAGGAAGGAAGGAAGGGAGGAAGGAAGGAAGGAAGGAAAGAAGGAAGGAAACAAAGAAGAAAGAACAGAAGGAGAGCGGGATAGGACATAAGATCACTCCTTATCCTCCAAGAGAAGGATACAGAAGGACTGGTCTAGAGGGAGAGGTCGGGGTCACTCCTCACAAGGACTCCGCAGTAGGATAAGGATGGGTTATGACCACTTCAGGAGAGGCCCCGGGGGACATGGGAGCTGTTTTTCTGTGCCCGGGGTAAAGAGGGTTGTGGTGGGTGGAATGTGGCTTATGTGGTGGCTTTTGGGGCTTACACACACACACACACACACACACACACACACACACACACACACACACACGTAATATTTTTCGTAGATATATACACTATTTTTTTTGCCAGGACACAAGACGACCACCGCCCACCCTCAAGGAAGGCCAGAAGCCACACATACACACACAAAAAAGCCATGTTATATGTTCATTCTTTTCCCAGGATGGTGGACGACAGGTGTTGGTTGCCCCCCCCCAAAAAAATAATGACGGGAAACAGAAGATAATTAGCAAAGGCGTGATAAGAAGGAGGAATTAGCAAAGATCCGATAGAAATTAATATAATAATTACCAGTATTTGATAGAACGAGAAGAGGAATTGGCAAAATCTTGATAAAAACGCGAAACAAAGAAAGATTAATAAATAATAGATAAACCAAAAATACGAGAAAATTATAGAGAGGAGAGACAAACAAAGATAAAAGAGAGAGAGAGGGAGGGGGAGAGAGAGAGAGAGAGAGTAAGAAGGGTAGATTGGAAAGAGGAGGAAGACGGGGGAAGGAGAAGAGAGAAAAGGGAAGGAGAAGGGAGAAAGGGGAAGGAAAAAGGAGAAGGGGATAAGGAGAGGAGGAGGAGGAGGAAGGGTAGAGGAGGAGGGCGGGAATAAATAAAGAGAGGAAAGAGGAAGAAGAGAATAAGTAAAGAGGGAAAGGATGGTCGTTCCCTTGGCAGGACCGGACACCTCACCCCATCCACTACCACGCAAACGACCCACCTCGCTACCACGACCTCTCCGCTACACCGACCACCTGGTACCACTACTACCACCACCACCACCATCACCACCAACCACCGCCAACCACCACCTAAGGCGACCAATCCCAACCACTACCACAATCGCTACCATCTACGACTCCTGCAGGCAACAACCACCACTATCTCCGACACAGCTGCAACCACTCTTGACCATCACCACTACTACTACTACTACCACTACTACCACCAATGACCCCCCAAGCAACTACCACCAATACCTGTACTACCACCAACCTCATTAACACCTGCGGCTCCTGACATTCACCACCACTACCACCAATCCTTGACGACAACAATCACTACAACCATCGACGGTTCTCTAAACGACAACCACTATCTAGGTCCCCATCTAACAACACCTACAACCACACCTAAGAACCACCATCGCTTACAACCTGCTCAATAACAACCACTATCTCATATAGAAACACTAAGTTAAGCGTAGATATATTAGTATACTCATCATTGTGTTATATAGCGGACCCGATAGAACGACGTCTATTATATGTATACGGTATATTATGTGTCGTGTCCTGTCCTGCACAAAGGCTATTGTTGGTCCCTCCCAAAACACATTAACGTCTACACAACACTTGTTCCTGTGGTGGTGACGTCATCCACACCCCTCCAGACAATGTCATCTCCTCACACACACACAACGATAGATTCTCCCATATACCATAGATATAATTAAAACTTAAACATACTCAAGAGAAATGTATTCAACTAAAATTGAAATATTAAAATAATCTTCGAGTGGCACAACTTAAGGGGGAAGGGGGGGAGGGAGGGGGAAGGGAGGGGTGGTATTCTTTAATCTAATAAAGAAACAAATCATAAAAAATGTGGCTAAAAATAATGGTTAAGAAATAGTGGTTAGTTGTGGGGGCGGGAGGTGGAGGCCCCTGCAGGCGTCAGGTATTAGGGCGGTGGGTAATGTTGTGGGCGCGAGGTCGGACGGTCGAGGCCTCGGGAACAAATGTGAGTCTTCCCCCTGGCGCCGGCCCGCTATGGACAGGAAGGGGCGCCAATAAAAGAAGCCAGGCGCCGGGGACGGGCCAAAATACGGCCGTCGGTGGGCTCCGTGTTATCGTTCGGCGGTCTGGGGTCCCGTGTGATCATTTGGCTGTGTTGGGTGGAGAATTATCATCCAAGAGAACCTTTCTTTATTCTCTACTCTCGGGGTCTTAAGTGTACGCGAGGTCTTGTGTCCATCACCTGACGTCACTGGTTATCTAAAGTAATGTCGAATTATCTATTTACAGTTGGATATTTTTTCTCCCTATATGAAGGACATTTCTCCCTAACAGACGGCATGACAGATGACTGTTCCTCAAACATGATGAATGTCACTTGTGAGGAGGCTAAGTGCTCGCTGACGGCCCTCTCAGACCCGTCCCCCTGTCGCACCCATGGCGGAGGGAGGAGAGCCGGCGACGACGGAGGAAGTCATGGTAGCGTTGTTGATAAACCAGGAGCAGTAAAGGGAGGGCGGCAAATGGAGGAGGAGGAAGAGAAAGAGAGGTGAGGGCAGCGAGGGAGAGAGGAGAGGAAGAGAGAGGATATGAGAGGGGGGGGGGGTGAAGAGGAGAATAAGATGAAGAGGAAGGTCCGGAGCCAAACACGGCCCCTCAATTAGCCTTATGATCCAGAACCAGGGCGTCCAGCCATCGCGGGTTTGTTTTGGTGGCACCGCCTCTGATTTACTCCGACGCTCATCGCACAGTAATGAAATGGAAGACGCCAAGCGATCACCCGTGGAGAAATTATGGCGCTTACTGACGTTTTTGGGAGCAGGAAATTGAGCCTCTGTGTTGGCTGGCGTATACTAAATAATGTTGAGAGATAACATACTATGCTGAAGGTAGAGATTTACTGAAGATCCTCCGCTCCGCCCCTCGCAATCATAGGAAGTTACGCAATATATCCCTTTTTAATTCGCGGTAACCCGATGAGCGAGGAGCGGCGGGCTAATGGAAAATATATAACGGTGTTCCAGTCACCACAGCGTGACCTTGAGGAGCAACATCTGGCCATATTTAGAAAGTCAGACCTTTAGCGTCGGGGTCCAGTGATGTTTGGGGGTTACATCCCGATGTTTTATAACAACAGTATCTGAGTAGAACTTATCGTCGAGTATTAGCGATATTTGTGGCGCTGGTCGACGCTCTACACTCGGCGCGGACAGTATCAAGGAAGTCGTTGTCAAGTACTCGAGTCGTTATCTATCAATACTCGTCACCCCACCTGATACAGAAGAGGGTTAGTCTACTCACCGGAGTCTGTCGTGTTAGCCTCGGCGTCTTGCGTGCTGCGAGGTTTTTTCCTAGCAGGGGCGTCGTCTTCGTCGTCTCTCTTGCGCTTCTCGTCGGCCTTGCTGTCGTCCCCTTCCTCCTTGACGGTGGCGGGACTGGCCGGGTTAGAGAGGCCCTCGGAGCCCACGTCGCCATTGTGGTCTCTTGGGTTAGGCGGGGCGCTGGTGGGGGCGTCCTGGTCACCCGAGGACGCGTCTTGGCCACAGGGCGCGGTGGGGGCCTGGCAGTTGTGAACCTTGTGCTGGATGAAGCGTAGGATGTCCGCCAGCAGGAAGTCCTTCTGACACACCCCACACGTCAACACGTCGGCACACTCGCCTGGGCCGTCACCTGCAACACACACACAACATTAACACCAAGACAAAGGCAAGGTACAAACATGGCAACACACATAAAAACACTTCACTATAATATAAACATCAATTCTCATTATGGGATGTTTATAAAAACACTCAGTACATGACATTTCATTATAAACTCACTAATAAACAAGTCGACCAGCCTGAGGCGACTAACTTCATCACAAGAGAAGATGAAGTGAAACACAGAACAACAAGAAGGTGTGTTAAAGTAACTGGCAACTCAAACGCTATTCACAAAGGTTCGATAATTGTCTTAATATCTCGAAACTGATCTAGGAGTATTCACAAGGGCAGTCAGAAGCTTCGAACATGATCCTTAGATGTTGGAAAACGCGCCTTGATGCCCCGAACATGATCTATGAGTGTTCGACAGCGTGGCCCGAAGCTCCGAACATGACGCATGGGTGTAAAATCGAAGCTTTGTCACTGTCACGGCGGCATTATCAGCGCGACGCCCCGACTCACCGCTTATCTGTCGCTCTTTTAAGGTTATTGAATTTATCGTTTATTTCCGGGTCACTTGACTGTGCTCTCGCTCTGCTATATAATAATATATAAATATTTTTTTCTCGGTTTTCTAATCACCAAAATTTCAAATTCTTCTTCCTATTACTATTATTATTATTATTATTATTGTTATTATTATTATTATTATTATTGTTGTTATTTTACTGTATTATTAATGTGTTAATTGTGGTATCTTCAGTGTTGCCTTTTATGTTTATTATTATTATCATTATTAACATTATTCATTGTTTTAAAGACTAATTACTATACTGTATATCTATACCTTTTTTACCTTTATTCATTATTTATCTATTTCTACCTGTGTTATGTACTGCCTACCTGAGTTTATTTAATTACAGTCATTAGTTAATTTGTATAAGTTATTACCAGAGTATTAATGTCACCTGTATTTACATTCTACTGTTTATCTCTTTATCACAGTGCGGTCAGCAGCCGTCAACACTCACTGCTGCGGTAGAGAGGCTAGCTGGGCCATCATTGTGGGTACGAGTGGTCATCCATGTGAAAATACATCATTAACAAAGTTCACATGGACTGAGGTGTCGCGGTGGTCTTACAATGGGATGAAGCCCCGGGCGATATGACGAATTGGGTGAGGGTGGGGGGAGGGGAGTGGGGGGGGTATTGTCGCCCACCACAACCACCAGATCTCACACTTGAAAAGAAAAATAGTCACTGGGGTCCAATTTAAAAGTGGCACCCCTCGACAACTGTCCTGATCGATCACCGGGCTGGGCCGCCCTCGTAAGTCTGCCACAGCTGCTCGTGCATCTCTGACAACAACCGATAGATGGCGGCATGCGACCCCCCCCCTTCCTCTATCTCGCAGTGTCTCCCTCTGTGAGAAAGTCTCTCGAAATTACGAGATATGCTAAGCTGATAATATGATTTTCGATTCGATATCTGAATATTCATCAGTTTCGGCCTCTCCCTCCTTCTCCTCCTTCGCCTCATTTTCCCTCTTGGCCGCAGATAGAGTGCGGCTGCGGGCGCCCGAGGGGTGACCACAGCGGGGGGAGAAGTGGGGAGGGTGGGGAGGAAGGCTGGAAGGTGGGGAGAGGAGGAGGGAGGGTTGACACCACAAGTCCCCACCAAATACAACACAATTAGCAAAATACGGCGTTTATCACACCCTTGGTACTACCCTGGAGGCGAGGTGTTGCTGGTGGAGAAGTGGGTGATGGAGGGTGGATAATGGAGGCGAGGTGTTGCTGGTGGAGAAGTGGGTGATGGAGGGTGGATAATGGAGGCGAGGTGTTGCTGGTGGAGAAGTGGGTGATGGAGGGTGGATAATGGAGGCGTGTGTGTGTGGAGGAGAGGTGGAGAGTAGATAGGTGAATGGAGGAGGGCTAAGTGAGGGATGGGCTGGGCGGTAGAGATTGATTATAGACAAGATGCTGTATCGTCCAGCAGAGAGTGGAAGGAAGAAATGGCCGAAGGACGAATAGTACTGGAGGATAAAATGACGAAAAGAATGATAATAGAGAAAAAAATTAAAGTATAAAAAAAATAAGATTGGGAGACGCGTAGGATGGAAGGAGGAGTTGATGAAGGGCGTGGTGATGGGGGGAGGTAGGAGTCGTGGGGGGTAAGGAGGAAGGCTTGGGTTCGAGATGGAGGACGAGGAGTAAGGAGGCTTGGAGGGGAGGATGGATGACGAGGATGGAGGACGAGTAGGATTGTCCCAGCCAGGAGACAAGGAGGAGAGCGTAGTGAAAGATGAGCATCTCCACCTTGCCAAGTGACCGGGAAGGAATTCCATTTATCACTGCTGCTTGGAGCATCTTCGGCAAATACTGACCCAGATGGAGAAAATGGTCTTAGAACCAAAAATCACACCCGAGTCGAGTTTCTCATCCTAATCACTTGGGCGACTTTTTATTTCTTGTGCGTCGGAAATGGACTAAAAGGTTTATTTTTTTAATGTCTTATCGTGTGAGGGAGGTTCTAGAGAGAGAAGGAGGGAGGAGGAGAGAAAGAGGGGAGAGGGGAGAGGGGAGAGAGAGATATAGGTCTCGTAAAGCAAACAACGCACGAGGTTGCTAAGATTCGTTTAGAACAGAAACACTAAACCAAAAATCTGATCCAAATAAACAAGACCTTTTCTTCTCCACTGGGCGGGCGACTTTCATCTTAAAATCTCCCTCACATAAGGATGTTTTCTCCGCCGGCGACACCCACCGCCGGCCACCTCGAGTCCTTGTGACATTCCTGCCCAGACATTTGAGCCTAAAATCACCGTGATGGTCGTCCCTTCTAGCTAAACACGGGAAATACGGCCGGGCTCTCCAGGCTGTCTTGTCTGCTTGTCGGACCCCCAGAGTGGCATCAGAGGGGCCCTTGACGAGGACGACGGAGCCTTAGTGAGGTCGAAGGGATCCCTTGACAACGGGGTTCCCTTGAAACACACTGACGAGGAATGGAGCCCTAGACGACGTCAACACAGCTCCAGTGAGGTCACGAGTCCCTCTAAAATTCAGCCAAGTCAGAGATAAAAAAGTTTCAAAGAAAGTTCAAACACATTTATGCTTAATGCGGTGGGAAACTCACTTGTTAAATAAGCAGAGACTTTTTTTCGAATTAAGACCGTCCATACTAACACTAGAAGAGGTCTAGTGTGTCCCAAAGACCGCAACAGACGTCTAGGAACAATATCTAGTCAGCAATCACGAAACAAACTTAGGAGGTCCAGTTTACTGAGACGTCACCTGTAGGAGGACTAAGAGCCTAGCTAGGGTGGTGTCCAAACCCATGGTGGCCGGGTCTGAGGGACTAAGGACAGGGCGGGTGGCTGGTATGGTGTTTGTTTTAACCAAGGGACTCGTCATCACTTACACTGGAGGTCCCTAAGACGGACGGCTCAATAAAGACGTCACTCACCGCTACATTAGTCATCCGTTAGTTTCTCTACCGTCCACGTCTACCGTCAAGAACAAGCGGCGCTCCTAAACACACAAGTAAACAAAAGAAGCAGATGTGGGTTGTGTCCAGCAGAGATGACGTGATGAACAATTGTAATCTCCCATCAACACAGTGACACCCTCCCTCCCCCCCTCCTCTCAGACTCAACAACTCATCCCCCCACTTACCCCCTCCCCTCTCACCCCTCTCCCCTTCCCATAAGCCACCTCCACGCCCCTCCACCCACACACGGTCTCATTTTATCTAATAAAAGCCCCTGTGTGGTCAGTGTTTGTTTTGTGAATTTGCATAATTGTGTCAGACATGTAACTACAATCATGACGCCGGTGTGAATAGACATATTACTGTGGATTACCGTCGCTTTGGACTCGGTAAACAGAAATAGACATTTATCACTCCCGAAAAAATATTACATTTGAGCATCACTTTGATTCCAATATAAATAGTTTTTGTGTATTAATGACAAACACAGACAATACACGGAGCCATTTTCTCCATTACATCACCTGTATAACGACCTCTGTGTTTGTTGTCTGTATGTGGCGTCAACAAATACACACATACAGACACCCAGCCTCGCTACCTAGACCTGTATCTCTCCCCCTTATAGTGTCAGGTCAGTTTACGTCCTTCAGTAGTTTTAGGGAGAGTGTCGAGGGCCATGAGGCAGAGGGTGGGTGGGTGGCACGCAGTCTAGAGGTGCCAACCATCGTTTACCACCTCGAAGTCGGTGTGGCGGGCGCTCGGAAGGGGCGTGATGAGCTGGCAACTGACACAAATGGGCGTAAGTACACTTTATTGAGCAGCAGTGTCAGGCCACGCGCCCACGACCCTTGCCGGGGGCGGAGGAAGGGTTGGGGTGGAGGTGATGATGATTGGGGGGGAGGGGGTGAGTTGGTGGGGGGATGTTGACGTTGTTCTGGCAGCGTTGACGTGGTGGTGCAGGTGTTGGTGTAGTGGAGGGAAGGATGTGATGATGGAGGAAAGGGAGAAGGAAGTGGAGGAGGAGGAGAGGTGGTGTAAGAGAGGGTGTTGTTGGTCAGGGGGTAGGAGAGGGGGAAGAGAAGAAAGGCGTTAGAGGGGGAGGTTGACATGGTTGTGGCAGCGTTGACGTGGGGCTGCAGGTGTCAGTGTAGCCCTGGTGGGAGTGTCGTTCCTGATAGCTGAGTGTTGAGAGGTGTTATTGTTGTTGTGATAATATCGTTGTTTGTTGTAGCAAAGTTCAATGAGGTGTGTGTGTGTGTGTGTGTCTGTGTGTGTGTATATCTTGACGTCAACTTGCTGCCTGGCTGTACTGTTTGTGGCCTGTTCGATACTGTTCTATACATCATCATTATTATTCACTCAGGAAGGCGGAAAAGGACACACACACACACACACACACACACACACACACACACACACACACACACACACACACACATACACATAAATATACACCGTGTATATATGTATGCATATATAAATGTATAATATATATTTTTTTAATCATATAGGAGCGGATGTTGATGCTCTTTTGTTTAAGGCTACTGAAGGTAAACAAATTGACGATGACAACAACGAGGGTGACCAAGACGCCTCCTTCGGGATTCTCTTAAGACACTGCGTTAAACACGAAGTCCACCTTCAGCGTGTACAGGAGGAATGAAGAGTTCACCTTCAGTATAAATTAAAACACAATAATGAAAAAATATATAAATAAACCAGGAAATTACAATGACTCCAATTTACTCATTCCTCATCACATAACCTCATTCCCATCACATAATCTCATTCCCATCACATAACCTCATTCCCATCACATAACCTCAAACCCCATCACACAAACCCATTCCTCCTCAAAAACCCCTATCCTCTCAATTTTCTATCCAACTACCTCTCCCTCCCCATCCCCCCATCAGAGAACCCCATTCCATGTCCCGGTATAGGTCTCTGGTAAACCTTCACTACCTCTGTCTCACTCACACTACATAGGATCTCAAAACACGACTGTAAAAAAATATATACAGAGGGAAAACCTACAGTGTCCAAGGCGTTCTTTTAGGTATAGTCGGATACATATATATAATGAGTCATATATGTAGTTTATATACCTGATGGGTGTGTTTTATTATCATGTCAGATATATCAACTAAGGAAAAATACACGTTAATATAGCGATAAATCTGGGTAATATGTCTTTAAATCTGAATCCAATTGACCCTTTAGTTCACAGATTTCCATATTTGCCAATAATGTCCAGGGAATTGTGTCCGAGACTATATGTTATTTTCTAGTATATATATACATGTTTAAGTACATATCTTTCTCATTTATATGTACAATTATACATAAAATCGGTACCTATACTTTATTGTACTTCCCATCATAATCTGTAATCGTTGTGAAGTAATATTATCAAGTATTTATTTTTTAACATGGACAAAATCTGGTTGTGTTAGAAATATCAAAATAATTAAAAACAATAATAACGATGAAACAAACAAACAAAGATAAATAAAGATAATAACAATACTGATAAATGTAATAGGAGGTAAAACTATACAATAAAGAATGTAACTATGAGAACAATACGATTATAAATAGAATAAAATAAATTCCTACGTTACTGTTAGTTCACTCCCTCGTTACTCAGGCTGACACAAAAGCTTCGAGTGAACATTGAACACAAATGAAAAAATTTTGAAAAGCAACTATAAAATTGATCTGGGGTGGGTGGGTAGGGTGGGTGGGTAGGGTGGGTGGGGTGGGTAGGGTGGGTGTGGCGAGTGAGTAGGTGGGATGGTGTAGGGATGGTATGTGGGTGGGTAGTGTGTGTGGGGGTGGTGAGGGTAGGGTGGGTGTGTGGGTGTGGCGAGTGAGTAGGTGGGATGGTGTAGGGATGGTATGTGGGTGGATAGTGTGTGTGGGGGTGGTATGTGGTGAGGGTAGGGTGGGTGTGTGTGTGGACGTGGACGGAAGTGAGTGGGTGGGAGTGGATATGAAGGGTAGTGGGTGGGGGTAATGAGTGGATGATGGTGGTGGTGAGTGACTCGAGGTGGAGAGATGGTGGTAATGGTGGTGATGGTGGTGGTAGTAGTGGTAGTAATGGTGGTAGTAATGGTGGGGGTGGTGGTAGGTGACAATGGCCCAGGTCTTTTTGTCCAAAGCAGATGATATGGCAGGGGTGGATTGAGGCTGGGCAGGAGGGAGGGGTGTGGGTGACAGGGATGGGCAGGAAGAGTGGGTGACAAGGGGTGGGCAGGAGAGGGTGACAGGGTTGGGTAGGAGTGGGTGACGAGAGTGGGAAGGAGGGAGTGACGAGGTGGGCAGGAGGAGAGGGGTGACGAGGGTGGGCAGGAGGAGAGGGTGACGAGGGTGGGGGAGGAGAGGGGTGGGTGACGAGGGTGGGCGAGGGTGGGGTGACGAGGGTGGGCAGGAGGGTGACGAGGGTGGGCAGGAGGAGAGGGGTGGGTGACGAGGTGGGTAGGAGAGGGTGACGAGGGTGGCAGGAGGAGAGGGGTGACGAGGGTGGACAGGAGGAGAGGGGTGACGAGGGTGGGCAGGAGAGGGGTGACGAGGTGGGCAGGAGGAGAGGGGTGACGAGGGGGGCAGGAGAGGGGGTGGGTGACGAGGGTGGGCAGGAGAGGGTGACGAGGATGAGCAGGAGAGGGGTGACAGGGTGGGTAGGAGAGCGTGGCAGGGGTGGGCAGGAGGAGGGTGATGACGAGGGTGGGCAGGAGTGGGTGGCGGGGGTGGGCAGGCTGGCTACTGACCGTTGTGTTACAGGTCACACGGAGAAACATTTATCTAAATTCTCAATCGCGGATATTAACGTTGTATTGTTGGCATGTTCTTTGTGACCAGACCTCTCTCTCTCTCTCTCTCTCTCTCTTCACACACACCATACCAAAACAGTAAATCTATGTAATACAACTCGTACTTAAACCATCACCCACCTTAATATTTACTCAGAGATTAATTTTAAAGAGGTAAAAGACTCGAATCTAATCCACTATAGAACACGACTCTTAATAATTTACAAACACCAAAAAAAAATAAAAATAAAGAAATATCCTAGAAAAGTTTGATCAAATTTGACCAAAAAAATTGGATTTTTTTTTTTCGATTTTTTTAAAAGTAATTTGAGATGTGTGGTTTGTTTACAAGGTTAATGAGAACTTAAGCCTATGTTAGGTAATCTGTCTATCTATCTATCTATCTATCTATCTATCTATTTATCTATCTGTCTATCTATCTATCTACAAGACAAGTACAGAAAGCGACAGTAAAAGGTTATAGTAACTAGCAGAAATAGCTTCATGTATTTACTCAATAGGAAAAATAAATAGAAAAATTTACTGAAATAAAGTGCGCATGCGTTGTTAAGGATCAAACACTGAGGGAAACAAATAAAAAGCGGAATGCGCATTATATGGAAACTGTGCGCATGCGTTAACAAAATAAAATATCCGTCTGTTATGACCAAAGCAATGCGGTAGGTGGGGACCGCATGCGTTATCAGGACACCAAAAACATTAGTGTGCGGAAGCTATTATGCGGTATGTGGGGACCGCATGCGTTATCAGGGTACTACAAGAAAGAGTAGCGCGCGGAAGTTGTCTATTGATAGGTGGGGTCCGCATGCGTCACAGGGAGGAAGAAACGTTACGACACACACACACAACAAAAACACAATACACGGGAGGCAGGAGGCGGCGGCGTGCGCATGCGTTGGTAGGTAGCCACGCGCCTTATGAGAAAACCGTTCTGCTCTGGTGCTCCCCTAATTCCTCCCCGTCAACCCGCACTACGTTTTCTATGGCTTGAACGTCTCAGAATCCGACACTCATAGCAAACTACAAACTCTCTCGAAAAACAAAATATCCAAATCTATCAACACTCAATTACTCGATCAAAATAAAAAAAAAAAATTATATGTATAGTCACAGGTAAACATAGCCGCCATGATGACTCGAGAGTATTAGTGGGAAAGGTATTGGAAAGTGACGAAATATTATGGTAAAAAAAAACTCACCTAGGTACAGCCAAAGGACGCGGTAATTTTCAAGCGTTACAGTGTTTGTTCGAGACGCCGAGGACACACACACACACACACACACACACACACAAATACACACACTTTATTTTCAATGCAAGAGAATCCACCTAATTATCTGACCTATTTGAATTATTATTATTATTATTATTATTATTATCATCATCATCTTACGAGAAAAAATCAAGATACCTGAAAACATGTCATGTGATTTTCCGTATTTTTTTCTTCAAATTTTTCATTCGATTTCTTTTAGTGAATCTGAAACGATCAATTAATTAAGGTAATAAATAGTAAAATCCATCGATGGGGAAATATATCGCTGAGATTACGGGAGATGAAAAAGTCTGTGGAGATGAAGAGATGCTGAGAGAGAGAGAGAGAGAGAGAGAGAGAGAGAGAGAGAGAGAGGTGCGCCGCGTATATACTCCGACTGTGCATAAACTAAAGCAGCATTCCATAGGGGCATTTTACCCTCCCGTTGTTTGTATACTAATAACAGACGTCATTCAAGAGCTTATGTGAAATTCGAGATTTAATTCCTGGGTCTGGCAGTGTAGCGTTTTCTCAAAGTGTGCCAAGATTTGCTCCACCAACACAAGACATTTACTTAGGCAGGAGTTAATTACGTTTATAAGAGAGTGAATGGCGAGTCCAATTGCTTTGATGCTTAAAACCTGAGTATGGAACAATGCCTTCCTACCTCCTCCTACTCCTTTCCTTCCTTCCTTCCTTCCTTCCTTCCTTCTGGTAGATATTTTTAACGCTTCCTATTTTCCTGCTGTTTGGGGCTTTAGTTACGTCAACATTCCGCCAGGGTGCAGCACGACAGAGAAACACACACACACACACACACACACACACACACACACACACACAAACACTGTTTTTCTATCTGTCTCATTTTCTGTATGTCTCTCCCTCTCTCTCTCTCTCTCTCTCTTCCTTCTTTCTCTCTCTCCTTCTTCATCCGACCTTTAATATTGAACTTTCATGGCCTTGTCAGCAGCTTGTAAGTACTAAATGATGGCCAGCTAAAAACTTTCGTCCAACTCGGGAAAGTTTGCCTCCCTACCTCCCTCCCTCCCTACTCCCCCTACCCTCCCTACCTGCACTCTCTCCTTCACTTACCTACCCATCCACCCTCCCTCTAACATTCCTCCTCCCTTCCATCGCCAATCTTATCTATCTTACACACACACACACACACACACACACACACAACAGTTATACATGGTAATCTTCTTCGCCAGACTTGCAAGAAGCCAATCAAGATCCGACCAGAGAAGCCCACAACTAACAAGTCCTTCTCCACCCCCCCAATCCGGCCACTCAATGATCTAATCATCTCCCAATCCTTGACGATGCTAAGTCATCCATAATCCACCCGTAACAGCATCATCGAGGAGAGGAAGAGGAGAGAGGAGGGGAGAGGGAGATGGGAAATGGGGTCTAGCGGGGAGAGGAGGGTAGAGGGAAAGGAGGAATGGGAGGGGGGACGGGGAACTAGCCAGGAGAGAGGTAGAGAGTGAGTGGGGGAGGATGGGAGAGGGAGGGAGGGGGAGAGAGAGGGGAGAGGGGAGAGAGAGAGATATTGTAATGAAGTTTCAATTACCAGTAACTTCTTGCAACGACACACTTAACGATGATGAGGAATGCGATCGCTGAGAAACTTCCCCCGCTAACTAATTTCATAACTCAATCTACGACCACTTGCCCAAGTCTGACGCTAAGTGCGGCAGGGAGTCTATGCTGAAGCTGGTCACAGTTCTTCTCATCAGAGGAAGGAAGATAGAGTTACGGGGTGGAGAGTTATGAGAGAGAGACAGACATAGAGATACAGATAGGAGTAGGTATATATCGAGAGAGAGAGACTGAGAGAGATAGAGAGAGAGAGAGAGAGATAGAGATAGAGATAGAGAGAGAGAGAGAGAGAGAGAGAGAGAGAGAGAGAGACCTATCTATTACCAGGTCAATTATAACAGTAATATTCATGAACTCAATAAATAACAAACATTATCTTATTAACTAAAAAAAAACAAAAAAAAAAACTTTCCTTGAGAATATTTCGACAGTCAGCCATCGAACCTTGACGCTAAGACCATTTAATTACTCTGACCCAAAAACTTTTCAATTGCTTCCCGTAATTAAGAGTTCCAATGTCAACCTACCTGTAATAAACACCTTGCGGGCTGTATATATATACCATCCTGACGTATCATTGGCACCCCAGAACACTTATTAATGAACAGGTATAGGTCCTCCTCCTGACGGTGGTATAAAAACTCATGAAGGTGTCTTTCTTCTTCAATAGGTCACGCCATCCGCTCTTGAAGACCTGCTCTACCACCTCCTCCCCTTTCTTCCTCCTCCCCCACTTCCTTCCTCCTCCTCCCCTTCCTTCCTCCTCCTCCCCTTTCTTCCTCCTCCTCCCCTTTCTTCCTCCTCCTCCCCTTTCTTCCTCCTCCTCCCCTTCCTTCCTCCTCCCCCCTTCCTTCCTCCTCCTCCCCTTCCTTCCTCCTCCTCCCCTTCCTTCCACCTCCTCCCCTTCCTTCCTCCTCCGCCTTGGCTCACTCCAGACGTCCCTTGTGGTCATCTAAACAACCCGGGCTTCAAAGAGGACTCTCAGTGTGTCATGTATCTTTTGGGCTCTCCAGTTCATAAAAAAGAGAGATGAACGAGTCATTAAGGCTATAGGAGCATAATGCGGGTGATAACAAGGCAGAAGGACCACAATGAGGGTCCTTAGGGGGGGACAAAAGGCGGCGGTCAGCGGAGACTCGTCCCTCGGGGGCTGTGTGGCTGACCGCAACAAGGGATAGGGTAGGAGGAGGGGTAGTAGGGTAGGGGGGGAGTGAAGTGGGGATAGGATAGGAGGGGTAAGATAGGGGGATGAGGGTGAAGGTAGGGTAGGAGAAGGTAGGGGGGTGAGGATAGGGTTGGGAAGGGTAGGAGAAGGTAGGGGTGAGGATAGGGTTGAAGGACAGGAAAAAGGTAGGGGTGAGGATAGGGTAGGAGCGTTAAGATAAGGTATGGGGAGAGAGGAGAGGATGGCGGGTAGTGGCTGGTAAGGGTAGGGGGGGGGAGGGTGAAGAGGGTGGGTATGGGGGGGGAGTCCATAGATAGTTAGGTACTTAACAAAAGACTCGTTTAGGCTATACTGCGGTAGTTGGGTATAGTTACAAATGGCTAATTTAAACTAAACTGCTGTAATAATGTAGACACACAGAGGGTTTACGTTTAAGCCATTGTTGTCGTAGTTGGGCAGTTAAGTCGCAAACTATCTGTTGTAGATGTGTAGTTAAGAATGGGTTGTTACAATTATCCTGGGGTAGTTGATTATAGTTAAGAAAGGGACGATGCGGCTATTTTGCGGTAGATGAGTAATTCCTATTAACTCCTGACGGTTATCTTGCGGTAGTTAACTAGAGAAAAAAAAACCTCATTGGGGATATCCTATACGGTAGTTAAATTTAATACGAATTGCTTGTTAGAATATCATCAGGTAGTTAAGGGGTCATGACTATAGTTGTTTAAGTTTATTAAGGCATGAGGGAATGTCTTATGAGTATTAACAGTAAGATAATTAAAAATAATCTTGTGTTTATCTTTGTTTAAATATCGTCTAAGTAACGGTTTAAAGTAACGCTGAATAAGTAACACTGAATAAGTAACGCTGAATAAATAACGCTGAAAAAGTAACGCTGAATAAGTAACGCTGAATAAATAACGCTGAATAAGTAACACTGAATAAGTAACACTGAATAAGTAACGCTGAATAAGTAACACTGAATAAGTAACGCTGAATAAGTAACACTGAATAAGTAACGCTGAATAAGTAACACTGAATAAGTAACGCTGAATAAGTAACACTGAATAAGTAACGCTCATATATAACGCTGACTAAGAAACACTGAATAAGTAACACGCGCACAGTAACGACCTTCAACAACGTCTATCACAACCATTGTCAATTAGCCACAACACCCTCCCCATAAACCACCACCCACCTTGTTATCAATCCTCTCTAGTAAACCAGTTGTTTTATCAGCTCTCTGGCTCCCTAAAACACACCACTTAAACCATGAACAAAAGCCACACTGACGGGGGGTGGGCCAACAACAGGAACCGACCCACCCACACCCACACACCCACCCCCGCCCACTGACACTCACTCACCCTGCCAACCCGGTCGTCACTAAACAGACACCAATATGCAACTCTTTTATCAATCATAACACAGACGTATATACACACACACACACACACACAACCTCCACAACCAATCACAACAAAACACACAAGCCCCTACAACCAATCACAACAAAACACACAAGCCCCTACAACCAATCACAACACAGAGACAACCTCCGCCACCAACCACAAGAGGGACAAGTCGTGTCATAAAAGGATGTAAACACGAGAGAAGAAAGAGGTAGACCACAGGACACACACACACACACACACTCACTCACACACACACTCACTCACACACACACACACACACTCTCCCTCCTACAACACCTTCACTGTTCTCCCCCCCCCCTCAAAGCTTTCACTGGTCACTCGTCCGGTCTGTGGGTCTCCTTCATGGGACTAAGAGCTGCAGTGACACGCAGGATTTGCATGGGTAATGTAACGCTGCTCGAGTGTCTTCTGTTCGGTCTGGTAATGTGGCATGTTTTTGTTTTTTTGTTTTTGGTGGGGGAGGGGACGGGGGGAGGAGCCAACATTCATCGGGGGAGGAAAGGGGGAAGGGGGGGGTGGAGGTTAAAGGAAGGAGAAAATGGTATCGTTTTCTTTGTCCAGGAGAGAGTTTGGTGCTAAGGGAGGTATCAAGAGTTCTTTATTTATCGATTAGGGGAGCGGGTTCTTCTTGCAGCTTGCCTTCATCTACGTCATCAATCTCAAGAAACAACAAATGAACGTCGAGAGAAAACGTGTGTGCTCTTAGACCCGGCACCTCGGCTGACCAATGGCCAGCGTCCAGCCCCCCCGGAACTAATGATGCAATGGGTGACGTCACTCCGGCCAACTGGTTCCCATTGGTTGGCGGTGGGATGTCCAGTTGATGATTGGTCAGCGAGGTGGCTATACAGAAGGAATCACCGGAACTGAAACTGACCATATACTGTACACACCACCATACGTTCATTACTCCTGTATACCGAGGCGTGAATCCTACTCCGTCCTCATAGTTACGTTAAAAGATAAATGAATATACCAGAGACACACGAAGAGGTGATAAATTAAAAGGACTTTCCCTTGATGAGGTTAAAAATCAATACGGTGGAGGTTGTAGAATGTCATATTAATTAGAGGGTTAAACAGGTAGGGACGAAGCACCCCTGAAACAATCGTCCATTAACAAGAGTAGTGCACATAATCCCCAGACTTAACGAGCCAGTAATTGATAAGCAGTTTCCCCTGTAATAAAGAGCTGAGAGATTTATCGTGGTGCCTCAACATCCCCCTCCGTGATGTCGCTTCTCATAATTGGTTTCGTCTCCATCACCGCTGCTGCTCCTACTGATGCTGCTGGTGGTAGTGATGGTGGTAGTGGTTGTGTTGGAGATGGTGGTAGTGGTTGTGTTGGAGATGGTGGTAGTGGTTGTGTTGGAGATGGTGAGAGTTGTGGTCGTGGTGTTGTTGGTGATAAAAGATGATGGTAGTGATGGAAGTGATGGTAGAAATGGTGGTAGCGAAGATATTATTGGTGGTAGCGATGGTGGTAGCAATAGTCGTGGTGATAGCTTATTAGTCTTCCCGCTGACTCTATAGATACTATTGTTATTTTCACAGCTGGTGGTGGTGAGTCAGTGAGTCACCTGCTGCTTCATACCATTCCCTACACACGTCCTCTTTTGTTGACACCTGTACCGCTGTTATTGAATCATGTACCGCTGTTATTGAATCATGTACCGCTGTTATTGAATCATGTACCGCTGTTATTGAATCATGTACCGCTGTTATTGAATCATGTACCGCTGTTATTGAATCATGTACCGCTGTTATTGAATCATGTACCGCTGTTATTGAATCATGTACCGCTGTTATTGAATCACTGTTATTGAATCTGTTATGCACCGCTGTTATTGAATACCGCTGTTATTGTACCGCTGTTATTGAATCATGTACCGCTGTTATTGAATCATGTACCGCTGTTATTGAATCATGCACGCACCGCTGTTATTGAATCATGTACCGCTGTTATTGATCATACCGCTGTTATTGAATCATACCGCTGTGAATCATGTGAATTATTGTACCGCTGTTATTGAATCATGTACCGCTGTTATTGTTATTGAACTGCGTTGAATCATGTACCGCTGTTATTGAATCATGTACCGCTGTTATTGAATCATGCACCGCTGTTGAATCATGTACCGCTGTTATTGAATCATGTACCGCTGTTATTGAATCATGTACCGCTGTTATTGAATCATGTACCGCTGTTATTGAATCATGTACCGCTGTTATTGAATCATGTACCGCTGTTTTTGAATCATGTACCGCTGTTATTGAATCATGTACCGCTGTTATTGAATCATGTACCGCTGTTATTGAATCATGTACCGCTGTTTTAACCCCACGTGGCTTTTAAGTCTTCATAGCTCAGAGGACCTTTAATACAGTATTGCTTTATTATTGTTATTATTATTATTATTAGTAGTAGTAGTATTTTCTTTTTCTCTCTGTTGTCGCTTCTGCTATTAATACTTCTGCTGGGATTGACCTTTTCTCTCTGCTTCTGCTTGGTTGTGCCTTCTGCTGACCTCTCTCTCTCTCTCTCTCTCTTTCTCTCTCTCTCTCTCTCTCTCTCTCTCTCGCTGATCAATCGTCTTGTTTTCTTAATTACGGGAGGAAGAAAGAAAGTTAAAAATATCAGATGTAACTTGGTGTAAAAGGAAGGGGAGTTGGATGCTGGAACGAGAGATTGTTGGATGATGGAACGTTGGTGGATGATGGAACCTTGGTGGATGATGGAACGTTGGTGGATGATGGAACGTTGGTGGATGATGGAAAGTTGGTGGATGATGGAACGTAGGTGGATGATGGAACGTAGGTGGATGATGGAACGTAGGTGGATGATGGAACGTAGGTGGATGATGGAACGTAGGTGGATGATGGAACGTTGGTGGATGATGGAACGAGAGATTGCTGGATGCTAAGACTATTTTTTTCCCCCAGGTAGGTCTAGGTGAGTGGCGGCGTCTGAGGCGGATGAATGTGGTGGTATGCTGGTGGTGGTGTTGGAGGGGTTCGAACGCGGGTCGTAATAAGGCGTCTCCCAGGATCTGCCGCGGCTCACCGGTGCTTCCTTAATGACCCCTGCCCACCTTCCCTTCTTCCTTCCCTTCCCTTCCTTCTTTCTCTTCTTTTTGTCTTCTTTCTACTTTTTTTTCCACTTGCTCCTCCCTCTTTATTATCTTTCGTCTTGTCATCTTTCTTCTCCCCAAATTCTTCGTTTCTTCCTTCCAACAATATGACGTCACATCTCAGAAATTTATGACGTCACATCTCAGTAATTTATGACGTCACATATAAGCAATTTATGACGTCACACAAAAATTAAAAAAAAAATATCGCATAACATAAAATCCTAATCTGAAATAATAAAAGCGAGAGAGAGAGAGAGAGAGAGAGAGAGAGAGCAATAAACGAGACTCTTAGACACGAGAAACTGAGAATTCGTTTAATAATCTCACGACATCCAACAACAGTGGCCGACTCTTCCACAGAAAACCCCAATATTGTCTCATTACGGGGACATTTTCAGCCAATCAGAAGCAGCCACATGAATTTCCCGTTTTATGATTGGGTTGGCACATCGGTGACCAGAGACCATAAAGGGACTACCGCTGAGTCCGGCTTCAAAATTTAGATCACACGTCGTCGGGTTTCTAAGTTAGTTCTCTCAGCTGGTTCTTTGCGTTTTCATATTAATTAGGGATTTTTACCTGGTTTTTGGAGCTGTTAAAGCCGGTTTTCAAAGTTTTCAAAGTCAGGTTTAATTTTGTTAAGGAATTGAGTGTGTGTGTGTGTGTGTGTGTGTGTTTTAAGTCCAGGTTTCACGCGTATAGGTCGGGTCTATAACGTTTTCTAATTGGGATTTCTTTTTTTTTTATCAAATTCGGGAAGATTTAATTGAAAGTTCCCAGACTAAGGTGTTCAATTACCTTAATTACTCTTTTTCTCCGTAATTAATTCTTTCATTATGGCCACTAACTCTTATCTTTCCTCCATAGAAAAGTAAAAATTATTAACACATATTGAGAAACAGAGAGAGAGAGAGCGAGGGAAGGAAGGAAGGAAAGGGAGGAGGGAAAGAGAGAAGGAGGACAGGGAGGGACGGGGGGGGGGGTAGGGGGGAGGTAAGGGAATAGAGAGGGAGGACGTGGATGGAGGGAAGCAGGCAGGCGAGGGTAGGGAGGGAGGGTAGAAGAGTACAGGGAGGGAGGGAAGAGTACAGGGAGAGTAGGGAGAGAGGGAGGCTGGTAGCTCGCGTCTCCTCGCCTTAATAAAAGACACCCACCATATCTTCTCTTCCAGGAGCCCCGAATCTACTCATTATTGAACCTGGACCCCGGCTGTCACATAAAGCATCGCTGGCGAGAAATTAGTTCCTTATTCTATCCCCAACACGGAACAACGGGTGAGCAAGGAGGGGTATGGGGGGTGTGGGAGTGTGGGGGAGGGGTGCGGGAGTGTGGGGGTTTCTAGTATAGGGGGTAGTGTATTAGTCGTAAGGTGTAGGTGCTGGTGTAGGTATTCAGCGGTGATGTTGAAGGTGTTGGGTGTAAGTGGTGGTGGGTGGGAGGTGGATTAGCGAAGTAGTGTAGGAGTATGAGGGTGACAAGGAAGGAAGGAGAGAAGGAAGGAAGGAGGGAGAGAAGGAAATACAATAAACAGATAATAACAAAGAAATGAAACATAAACAGATACAAAATGAAAATAATACTAAAAAAAAAAACTACAAAATCTACGCCACGGACCCGCCCGATTTCAGTAAAATAATCACTAATCATTACTAATTTCAACTACGGGACTAAAACAAATTCATCACATGTTAAAAAAAAAAGTGTAAGTGGATCTCCCTGCACTTGACTACCCGTTAGGAACACAGTGAAGAGGAATATTTCA
Organism: Homarus americanus; assembly: GCF_018991925.1. Taxonomy (NCBI): domain Eukaryota; kingdom Metazoa; phylum Arthropoda; class Malacostraca; order Decapoda; family Nephropidae; genus Homarus; species Homarus americanus. Next base: position 331,128 of record NW_024714036.1, read on the forward strand.
GGACAGAAGGAAGGGAATGAATACGTCCAACGCTGCAACTCTACTTCCCGTCACTTCTCCTCCCAAGATAGTACCCATTCTGCAGCTGGATCGACTTGGGGCGCCCGAATCATTGGCTGGCAGCGGGACTCAAACCAGTGAGAGAGAGAGAAAGAGAGAGAGAGAGAGAGAGAGAGAGAGAGAGAGGAGAGGGGGGGGTGTGTTGCAGGTCATTCAGAAGACATTAATATATAACAATAACTTGATGGTAGAGCCCGTGTAGGTGCGATGGAGCAGACAGCCTCACAGCCCATCGGGAGTTAGTTGGCGCAGCGTGGGTGGGGGATGGGGAGAGTCAGGGCGGGCAGACTACCTTCCTCCTCGATATTGTTGCCACGGGAACCTCACCGCTAATAAGTATCACATGAAAATACATTCTTCTAAATAGTAATAAACGTTCCAATATTCTCACTACGCGAACATGCTACCAAAAATCATAAAGTGTTAAGTATATGCTTCTAAAAAAACAAAAACATAAATGTATCAGTATTCAGGTAAGGACTAATTATTAATTCCAAGTACATGTTTCTACACAGAGACGAATACTCAAATATTCATGCTGGCGGCGCTTTGCTACTAATAGTTATTGCTTGTAAACACATGCTTCTAAACAGTAATAAACATTCCAATACTCTTACCGCCAGTAGTTAGCTTCAGTAAAAGTTTCCTTATCGTTATAAAGTTTTAATTACTCTGCTACTAAAATCCAGCGACCTGTATTCATTACCCACACGTACATACTTCTAAATAGCCATAAACAAGTCAATATTCTTGCTGCCTCAACCTGAATTCCCATAATTACGTGTTGTAAGTACACGCTTGTAAACAGAGATAAACATTCAAGCGTCCCCGCCAGCCAGACCTTACGACCCACCCACTAGTATATACAGTGATATAATACCAAGTAAACAATTAATTCACCTTATATATTTACTGTAAGTGTGATTATGTAAATATTGAATTAAATATCATTAATCACATACAGTACATACGCTCTTAATTAAATACGTAACAAATTATAATTCCTTTGATATGTATAATATTTAATAACATTTCTATCAAAGCAATACGAGAAAATTAATATCACAACACTTAGGAAACACAAACCATCAATGTGTTTCTGATGGCGGGGTGGATGGGGTACAAAATATATAAATTCATCAATCAGGCAACACAACCCCAAATAAACACACTTCCAAAACAAGATCCCATCGTGAGCGTGGACTCAATCCCACATCTGTAGTCTCAGAACCCCTTCGATTTCCAGTAAGCCTGTGCCTGCAGCCATATTGTCCCTGGTTCAATTTACACGGCTGGGTGGGTTGAAGCTTACCTGATATATTGGAGTGGTTTGGGGGAGTCGTGTACAAACAAGGGATTATGCGGATACCGGCTACTAATTATCAACAAGCACAGCCAATTGTCTAGTGTGTGGATAGTCTTAGACACTTGTGGATACAGGGAACGGTGCGGACTGCCGATGATAATTACTGAGGCGTAGGGTGGTGCGTTGTGTGTGTGAGTTTGTTTGTGTGTATGTGTTTGGGTGATATGTGAGTGTGTTTGTGTTATGTGTGTGTGTGTGGCTGTTTGTATACGAGTGCTCTGTGGTGGATGTGTGCGTGTGTGTACGTGCGTGTATGTATATGTGCGTTTGTGTGTGTATATGTACGTGCGTGTGTTTAGCAAAACGTTGTAGTAATTTAGAAAAGTTAATATGACGTTTGGAATGACGTGTTGTTACTCGAATAAAGAAGAGAAAGGGAGAAAGACGATAAAAAGAAGAGAAATAGTAAAACGGCGACAATAAAAGAGGAGAACAGAGAGAAAACACGATGGCAAAAGAGGAAAAAAGAGGAAAATACAATAATAAAACAGGAAACTACGATAATAAAAGAGAAAAGGAAGAGAAAATGCAATGAAAATAAGAATACAATTATAAAAGCGGAAAAGGAAGAAAAATACGATAAGCGGAAAAATACTAAAAATACGATAAAAGAGGAAAAACAGGAGGAAAAAAACAACGATAATAAAGGCGCAGGAAAAAACCCCCCAGAAGAATGGGACGCGGAAGCCAGGACAGAACAAGACAACACAGGTAAGGCTTAATAATGACACCTGGGCCACGGGGGTTAATTGGAACCCGCGTGAGAGTAATCTGTATCGCGTTTATTAGTCGCTGTGGTGGCCAGGTGGGAGCTAGCAGGTAAGCCGCAGCCGCAACCACCACAACACAACATCAGTCTCATCTCCCTTCTTCCCTTATCTGTTACTCCCTTATTATCTCCCTCAATCCCTCCCCTCCCTTCCCTTTCTCTCCCTCAATCCCTCCCCTCCCTTCCCTTTCTCTCCCTCAATCCCGCTCTTGTTATGTACCACAGCTACGGGTCGGTTGTTCGGGTGTTGGGGTCATCATCATCATCGCTCATTGCTGGAGTTAATTACGTCATCATCATCATCATCATCATCTACGAGATTATCATCATTGTCATCATCACTATTATCATTGTAATCATCACCCGCTACGGTAATGAAAATGATCGTAATTACCGTCATTATCATCACTTACCTGTGTGATTAAGGTGATAATTAGCGCTATCAACACCTGTATAAACGAAAGCATCAGTATAGCGGTCACCTTATTATAAATATCGCCTTACATATAACAAAACCTCCCTACAGCGTCAACCTCCCAATAGCGACCACCTCGTTATTACAACCCAATCTTTACAGGAACCGATTCGTGAAAGCAAAAACCTCTTTATAAGGACCACTTCACTAATATAAATCTATTCTCTACAGCGACCTTATCGTTAACAAAATTCACTCCTAATAGTGACCACCTCATTAAAACAATCTTTTAATAAACAATTTCTCAGAGATAACTTTATAGCGATTATTTCCCCATGACTTTGCCGACCTTCCTTCACAAGAGACCACCATCTTACAACAGTCTCCTTCATATAACGAGCGTCTTCCGGCAAGGACCAGCTAAACTATCCGGCTCGTAACAATGAGGGAATAGTGATACTGTTATTCACATCCGGTCATCTCGCTTGTTGAATGCAAGAGATCAAGGCCAGTTAGAGAGAGTGTGTGTGTGTGTGTGTGTGTGTGTGTGTGTGTGTGTGTCGGGGGAACAAGGAGGAGGGGGAGAGTAGGTAACTGTCATCATCATCAACTGTCTAAGTCACCATCCTCACCATCATCATCTCCACAAGTCACTAACCATCACCACCAATCATCATCCTCTCCACAAGTCATCATCTTCACCATCATCTCCAAAAAGTCATCACCATCACCCCCTCACCATCAACGAGGCATCATTAACAGCCAATTACCCCGTCACCAGGTTCACCATTACTCCGTCACCACTCCTATACGCGTGAAAAACCTGTCGGCAAACAACCATTCATTATTGGCTTGTCATAGTGGCGCTGGTTCTCTCCCCGTCTCTCACCAGGACACCCGCCCGACGCCACAATCCTCCTGCATCACTATCCCCCATCACCATCATGAGTGCAGTACTCCATCATAACACCATCACTATATCCTTCTATCACCATTATGATTCTTCTTCTTCATCTATTATCACCATAAACTATCGTCACTATCATCATCTACCAACTCGTATTGTGGCACCATTATCACCATCATAATCGATGACTCTTCTTCCTTCTCTTTCAGTAACTATCACCATAATCCTTTCAGTTCATCACTATCACCACCACTATACTACCACCACTAACTACCACCATCACTACCGCCTACTAACACTACCACCACCACCACCACCCATTAACAACCTCACTACCAGCATCATCGTCTTCAGAAACATAAAAAAGCGGATGCATAAATTTCGTAGGCCGTGAGTCAAATAGGCCTACCCTAATTTGCGCATAATTTATAGTGACTTTTATAACCCAGCAACAGTTTTTTCTTTCCGGTTTAAAAAGGAAAAACAAATATAAAAAATAAATCGCGTTCTGAGAATAAACTACTTGGGTTTATTTTCATTAGTAAATTGGTTTTTTTTCGGTATATATTACAAAAATATAGACAATTATTAGGAGTGTTATCATACACGTTAAATTATTATCCTTTAATAATCACCAAAGTTCTATATATGAAATAATTATCCTTTAGCATCAATAAAACTCTAAAATTCAAAAAAAATTAAAAATACTTAATTTCTTTATATACGGTAATTAACCTCAAAGTCATTATTACTCCTATACTTAATTAACAAACAAAAACAAAAGTATTTCCTAGACACAATTAACATGAAACAACAGCTGTTCTTTGACATGTAAACAATAGCAATAAGAAATTCGAAAATACTTCTAGAAATCTCAGTAATAGGAAGAGAAAATAAAGGAATTGGGAAGTGAAAATAAAGGAATTGGGAAATGGAAATAAAGGAATTGGGAAATGGAAATAAAGGAATTGGGAAGTGAAAATAAAGGAATTGGGAAATGGAAATAAAGGAATTGGGAAATGAAAATAAATAGGAATTGGGAAGTGAAAATAAAGGAATTGGGAAGTGAAAATAAATAGGAATTGGGAAGTGAAAATAAAGGAATTGGGAAGTGAAAATAAAGGAATTGGGAAGTGAAAATAAATAGGAATTATGGCGAAAGAGAAAAGGTAAATTATAATTGATAAATGTACTCAAAGGTAATAGTCACAGGTACTCAAAAGTCAATAGCCGCAGGTACTCAAATATAATAGTCACAGGTACTCAAATGTCAATACTCACAGGTACTCACACAAAGGTATAGTCACCTTACAACTACCATTAATTATCTGATATCTACCTGGCGCTGACTTTAGGGGTTTACCTGTACCCCCCCTACCCCTCACCCCCGCCCATCCCTTACCCTCTACCCCACCTCCCGTCCGCCCCCCTCATCCCCCCCGCCTGCCCCCTCACCCCGACCCTTAACCAAATTACCTGTACTAATTACGGTTGACGTCTCCCCTAATTAAAGAATGAACGTAATACATAAATAATCGTAAATGTAATGGATTTCAGTTTCATCAGTAGAATGACAGTGTTCCGGGTAATGGTGTCTCTGTGATTATATTGATGGTGAGCTTGGTGAAGTGATGGTGATTTAGAGGTGTGTGTGATGGTGATTTGGGTTAAGTGATGGTGATTTTGGTAAGTGATGGTGATTTTGAGGTGGTGATGGTGATTTTAGTGAATGATGGTGATTTAGAGGTGATAGTGATTTAGGTAAGTGATGGTGATTTAAAGGTGATAGTGATTTTGGTAAGTGATGGTGATTTTGAGGTGGTGATGGTGATTTGGATTAAGTAATGGTGATTTTGGTGAAGTGATGGTGATTTGGTGAAACGATGGTAACCTTACCTTACCTAACCTAACATAACCTAACCATCCAAGCATTGAAATTATTCTCATACATTTAATTACAAAGATTAAAACTGACTAACTTAAAAACACTGAGAAACAAAACTAAGTAATTAATTAAAAGTTTTAAGATTTAATTTCATCTTTACTCAAGAACTTAATCTACGGCGTCTTGCAGGGTGGTGTACTGGGGTCTGTTTGGTTTACTCAGTTTCTAGGTAAAGATCCATTGAAATTCTTGATATTTCCTAAAGAATCTTGGAAGGAAAAGGATAGGTTAGGTTAGGTTAGGTTAGGTTAGGCTAGGCTAGGTTAGGTCCATCTCTTAACAACAGCGACTAAGCTATCTGGGCCTCGTGAGAATTATCCCAATATACAGTATATAACTCTAAATAAATACCGATATATACTGAACTATACCGAGATCTGAGAATTAGAAATATACCGAGTTGAAATATTAATAAGAAATGAAGAAAGTATAAAAAAAAAATATATATATATATTCTAAACTGTTTACTGTGGTTGTTACTGTGGTGAAAACTTGTGCTGTGGTAGCCATCTGTACCAACACACACCAGGACACAGCGGGAGATATATAATTATATACGATGCATTGAATAACATCTGTTTGTGATATAGTTACAATTTATAGAAGTTACCACATGTTGGTTGAGTGTATCCTGTGTTTAATAATAATAATAATAATAATAATAATAATAATAATAATAAACAGCAGAAGATGACACCAATAACATTATCCACTAATTAGGGGGAAATTTCAACCTTTCTCGCCACTCTCCCTCGCCTCACTCGCCACTCAAACACACACCTACCTCGCCACACTAACACACACCTACCTCGCCACTCTCCCTCACCTTCCTCTCCACACCTACTTCGCCGCTCTCCCTCATCTTACTCGCCACACCTACTTCGCCGCTCTCCCTCATCTTACTCGCCACCTTTCCTCGCCTCCCTCGCCGCCAACACCTCAGCAACACAGAGTTAAGTCATTTCAACCTTTAACCCAACAGAAGCTCATAAGCCGCTGCAACATTGACATTTTATACGTAATAATTCTCAGTCATTACACTTTATGTTACACGAGCAGAAGTTTATTCCCCTTTCATATAAATCACGTCACTTTATTACAATTCATTACGTCGTTTTTATCATCATTATCTTCGTCTCGTTATCTTCGTCATGTTCTTCTTCGTTATCGTCTTCTTCTTCTTCTTCGTTATCGTCTTCTTCTTCCTCACTATTACCATTCTCCTTTTAATTCATCATAAACAAAGCCTCGGAAAATTAGCCATAAGACAGTACTGGATGGTTCAGTTCTTGTGAAGCTTCGAATAAACAATGAGAGGAAGTGAACCATTAAAATCGAACTTGGGAAAAGAAGCCTCTGGCGAATGGACACAAAATCGGTGGTTTTCATTGGTGGAAACCGGTGCTAATAATTTTAGACAGACTTTAATGCACACTTAAATCCTCCCCTGTGATTGGCTCTCCGGGGCCGTAATGTCGTTAACGGGGGAGCCTTTGTCCAGTCCTGCCTCCGTTCCCTGGCCAAATGGAACTCCCAGGCTAGTGTATATATGGTCAGTAATACAATTTGCAACACGTGCCACAATTCTCTCACTATATATGTGTTACATAATCCCAATTCACCAGTCAATATTTATATATTTTTTTCCCTCGTAAGGTTAACTTCAGGAAGTTCTTCGACTTCTCTTAGTTCTGGATTATGAAACTGTTTGTTAAAGTCGTAGTCTTGAGGTTTTTTTTCTCTCTCTCAGAAAGTTTTCGGATGCGTTCGTACGCGGCTAACTGCGTGGGTGGGGTCAGGGTGAGAGAGGGAGGGAGGGTACAGGGGTTGGATATAAAGGGGTGGGGAGGGATTCGGAGGACGTGAAGGGTCGTGGGGGGTGAGACAGAGGAGAATTTTGTGTGAGTAGGAGGAAGAAGAGGAGACGAAGTGAGGGGGAGGGTTGGAAGAACGAGAGATTTAGGGATCGAGAGGTGACGAGAAAACAGGAAGAAGGGCGTGAAACTCCGCAGGTTTTAACGCCATAACGCCGCCACTTACGCGAAAGGCGGGAAATGCGTGCAAACATTACCACCCTCCCTTACCCTATGTGTACAGTATCACACACACACACACACACACACACACACACACACACACACACACACACACACACAGCATCACCTACGTAATAAGAAAAATCCACACGCTAATTAGTACGTAATTGGTAATCACTCAAACCTTCCTTCAAAGACTCATTCGCTTTAAGGGTGAGTGAGAAGACAGTCCGTAATAAAAGTATGGAGAGTATTTTGAGTGCACGCGCGTGTGAGTATGTGAGACACGCGGGGAGAGGAGGGTATACTACTAACATACTCCCACATGCTAATGATAAGAGACTAAGAAGTGATATACATTAATTCGGAAGATAAACACGGTAATTAACACGGGGATGAATATAAGTGAAGACAGATTAGGTTAAGTTAGGGGAAGAAGAGGAAGAGAGAAAGAGAAGAGACAAAGGGAGGGAGAGAAGAGAGAAAGGAAGAAAGAGAGAAAGGAAGAAAGAGAAAACTAATAGGATGAAAAGTAGAAGAGAGAAAGAGAAACATACGGACATACACATCAAAAGAAGAAGAAGAAGAGCGAGAGAGAGAGAGAGAGACAGACAGACAGAGATAGACAGAAAGAGACAGACAAGAGACAAGACAGAAAGAGACGATACATGGATGACCCCCCCCCCCCTTCCTTCACTATCTCCCTGGTAATCTCTCTCAGGCCATAACACAGGAGTGACCAATTTACCCTGCTCATAGGGACGCCATACATATACATTAATTTCCACTAGGGTCATCCTCCAGCCCTCCCATCTCCTCGAGGGGACGAGCAGAGGGGAATTGAGGGGTCATTCTCTAGCCTCATTGATGACTTGATTCCTGGGCACTCGGAATAGGAATGAGGCGTTTGGGGAAATAGTCATTGAGGATATATAGCTATTGAGAATATATATGTATATACATGTATTGGTATATGCAGTACATGAATATTCCTGAGTTTTTTTTTTTTGCCACTAATGATACAAGTTAATTTAAAAGGGATTCTTAAAATACATGCCAATTGTTGTTGTTTATAAGAATCCATTTATATATTCCACTGGGGATATATGTATGAATCATATATATGTATACAGGAGATAAATACATTGATTATACATGGAAGAAAATGAACCAAACCCTGCAACAGCTTTATACATAGTTAAAAAGATGCTGTCAAGAGGCACCACTTAACATGAACCTTAACATACGCTGTCTATCATGCTGTCTATAGTAGTTCTGTCAAGAGGCACCACTTAACATGAGCCTTAACATACGCTGTCTATTATGCTGTCTATAGTAGTTCTGTCTAGAGGCACCACTTAACATGAACCTTAACATACGCTGTCTATAGTAGTTCCTCCATGTATAGAGGTTAATAGATGCTGTCTATAGATGGGCCATATACATAGATATTAATAGATGCTGTTTACGCGGTCCCATTACGTGCATGCTAATATAGGTTATCTAGAGTGCCTAATTAGCTAATGGTTACTGTGTCTAATGAGTTTTCTTGTGTAATCCAATGTGTGTGGGTTAAGCTTTGCCTCTATAGGAATACCATATGCCTTTGTATGGAGAGTAATGGATAATGCCTTCTGAAACTAATGTCTTGATGCACATGCTTAGGAATACCGGCCAAAGAATGCGATTAGGTAGAGGTTGGAGAGAGAGAGAGAGAGAGAGAGAATTTAAAATGAGAAGATAAATACAAAATTAAACGTATCTAGAATGGTAATACAGTGTAAACAAACTTAAAACAAATAAATAAGACAAACAAACCATATACTGTATAGACCTCCACCACGAGCTCTGTATATGGTTAATACTCGATTCATTTCCTGACAACAACATCCATGGTCACCAAAAAACGGGACGAACGTGGTGTAAACAGCTCACATTAGCGTGTCTTGGTAATAGATATTCCCCATTAACGTGTTTTTAGCCCATTAACGTGTTTTAGTAATCGACGTCTCCAATTTGCGTGTCCCAATTCAACATGGACACGTACCATGTCCCTCCACCCCACCACACACACAACAACCGGATATAATATTAACACAACTCCATCCTTCAGGGCATCCGGCCTTCTGTACATCTCCAGTTTTGTCAATCAGTTAACACGGTTGTCCAACAAACTCAATCTTGTCGGTAAATACTGTACTGGGGTGTTCTTTCTTGTTCTTGTTCACACAGTTCTTGTTCTTGGTAGTGGTGATAAAAGCCTTCGTACTGACTAAGGACTTGTTACCTTTGTCTTTAAACACTTGGCAAGTCAAACAAAATTGATAAGTTTTACACCCTGGCCATACAACACCTTCCCTGTTTCTCATTAATCGTGGCCCCGTCATCCACCCGATCAACGCCTCCCTCCTGCCCATCCTTCAGTGCAGGAAATAAGCAGCAATTAATGTAATTCTCCACACGAGCGGCCCTTGCCCTTCCCCCTCCGCCTGATTGGTCTTGTGGACACGAGGGGCAATGAGCATGATACTAAATTATCAGGCGTTCTCCTGCTTGCCCCGGGCGAACCATCGCCAGCTGACCAGACAGACAGAGACAGACAGACAAACAGACAGACAGACACATGATGAGGTGTACACTGATGATGGTGGATATAAGAAGTACGTTTCTCGTCACTTACAACCCCTAACACGAGTTAAAAGAAACAAACTTTATCTAACCAACTACAAAAGAGGAAGAGATATTTTGTGAAGTTTTATTGGCAGCAAGATTTTGACTATAAGTTTACCACCAAGTTACTAACACTGAGCGGAGCACCACACACACACTGCCCTTACCACCTCTTGTGTTACAGCTATCATCACCGACTTGTTGACATACTGTAATTTGAGATGTTATATGAACTAGTAATAACAAACATCTTCATTAAACGGTCTGTCAGTTCAATAGCGACACAGACTACATATAGTGAAATATAAACACCATAACTGACACTGTACACGAAATATATCTCTGTTATGGTGATATTAATCTATTCTTTCATAACAAACTGATAATAACTTTTTGAGGGGGGAGTTCAGACAGGTTTTCACAGCCCCATAAGCCAAAAGAAATAAGCATAATACTTCCTCATTATCATTGTACATTTCACCGATATAGGAGTAAAGAAATATAGTTGGATATAACGTAACACATCGGTTCTTGATGATGATTTGTTATAGGAATGCTTATAACACCGAAGTATGTCAGGTATGTTACAAAGGTATAAACAGCGTAAAGCACACCTCGGTACCCAAGTGACATCCGCTGAGTGTGTGTGGCGTTGTTTGAGTGTGTGTGTGTGTGTGTGTGTGTGGATTTTATTCATATGTCACTTGCAATTGTTGTTGTACCATAGATCATAACGAACACCACTATAAACAATGACCACTACCACCATCGCTACCACCATCGCTACCACCATCGCCACCACCACCAACTCGCATCATCCAAATCTGGGAAATAACACCTCCAGACTGTCAAGAACTCTAATAACCTTGTGCTCTCGCTGAATATATAATGACTCACTAGTTTTATAATCTGTTATGAGGAATATATCAAGGCGTGTGTCAGAACTCCTGCTTATCAACACTCATTGTGCTTGGACTCGTAAATTTATCATTATACAGATCTTTGGTTCATTATATTTCTCCTCGTGTTCATCGACTGTTTGGATACATTTTCTCCCTGCCAACACAACCATAATATTCAGAAGAGTATGAATGACGGCAGCAGGCGGGGAGGCGGCTGGCTGGCTGGGGGCGCGGTGTGACCCTCCCTATGTGAGTGTGTGTGTGTGTATGTGTGTGTGTATTTTTTTTGCTGGTGCTCAACTCGTGCAAAAACTACTCCGTTGCCGATCGCACGTCACCGATGTGTGCTGATGTACCGACGTCACTACCCCTGGTGTTGACTGAGTCTTTGTCTTACGCCACGTGCTGAGGGGGCGAGATGCGACAGACACCTTCTTTCAAGACGATGGCCAAGACATGTTATTGAGGAATGTGCTGGAGGGTTTGGTACACTATAGACGGGAGTGTTGCGGTGTGTGACTTACTGTGGGTGTGACATTATTGTTTTGCGTGTTAGAGGGACAAACAAAATCCTTACTTTAGGAACAATTTCGTATACAATTTTATCCGTGATGTATAGTGACCACTTGAATCATTAGTTCGGCCATAGTAACCTGTGTCTGGTAATTATTTGAAGGGTTTTAATGAAGGAACAGTTGCGTCGCGCGGAGTTATTTAGTCTTGTCACGTCGCCCAATGAACCACTCTATTTATACATATATGGAGACTTATATTATCCGATGCCGAGTGATACAAAACTGTTATTATTTTTTTTTAACGAAGATCGAGTATAATATAAACATCTTCTATAACACAACAGAGACAAAGTTCAACAATCAACTACACCTCAACCCGAGCGGGATTGTTTACATACACGGTCTTCATAACTCAGGACAACACTCGTGTATATGTTAAATAACTCACATGGGTGTAGAGGTGAGCTAGTGAGACAGTGTACACAAGACGTGGACTAAGACAAACACATCACCTCACCTTTCTTTCCTTCGTCCTTCTTGATCTCGCCTTTGTCGGTCTCTGGATTCTTGAGGAACATGCTCAGCAGAGCCAGATTGCCCGGGTACAACACTTCCATCTTATCCGAGTCAGGACTGCGGAGTTTCATACAGGAGGTGGCTGGTGTGTCCTGGCCCTCCTCAGTATCATGCCCTCACCACCTCCCTCAACACCACCACACACCTTCACCACCTTCTTTATCTCTCTCTCCTGAAGGTAACTTTTTCAATTTCTTTGCTTCACTTTTCACAACAAAAACCAAGTCGAGTTGGGGTCAAAATCCCCCAAATTCTTCACCTACACGGTAGATTCTCTTACATCATTATTCATCACCAATTGATTAAAAGTATCCCGTGAAATAGGTGTCCGCAGGTCAGCACAGGTGAGTCTTGGGCCAGGTGTGGGGATGACACTAAGCGGTGGCAGCGTTAGAGCCGCCGCTGTGTGCCGCCGCCTGGGTCGGGTGCCAGTGGTGGACTGAGCGGCAACTGGGCGGTGCGGCAGGTCCGTGCGCCGCTATGTCCGCTGGGTGACTGAGCAGTGGTGGCCGGCGGGTCCTCCGTCCACCCTCCCGCCCTGCCTCAGCGGACCCGCCACGACCCCGCCACACACAGGCACCCACACACACACACATACGTACACACGCACACGTACATACTCCCCTCATACGCACATTGACACACGTAGATGCATTTTTACCCTTAATATTCAGCGGTCACGGGAAATTTTCCTCCACGGGTTTTATCCGCGGCCACCTACACATAGCCCAGCAGCCCCGACCTGTCTCCTCTACCTGTTATATAAAATGACACCTGAGTCAGTAGGATAGTATTAATACCCTGCACATCACTCTTACGCCACGATCTCCAAGTCTTATTCTGTGGGCCCAGCGGATACTTCTAGTAGACTATCATATAGCTGTTTCACTCCCGTGTGAGGGAGGGCAGGCAGGTGGGCCGCGGGCTGGCTGGCAGGGGGTGAAGAGCGACGTGAGGCAGACAGTTCGACTCGGGCGGTGGCGGTCTCTGGCGGCGGCCGACAGCAACACCTCCGTCACCACCACCAACAACACTCGCCGCTGCTCAACCTACCCACCTTCGCCCTGTCGTAACCTCGCTCTAAAACGGGATACAACTTTTGATTTACCGGCCAGGTTGTGGGGCGAGATGTCGTGGGGAGGAAGGAGGTGGTGATAACTGGCCACCTCGGTGAAGGAGGTTATCACTTGCTTTGATAATGGCTTCAGATGTCGCTGGTGGAGTCTGTAAGTATTTGTTGACATTAAGAGTTCGCTACTGCAGCCATGAGAGCGACCTGAGTTGACGATCTCTGTGATGAACCGACGTAAAGGTTAAGTCATTACATCTTCACTACAACCCTGTCAGCTCCCCACAAACACTACAGCTCTAATTATTATTCCTCTCTCATATTAAAAAAAAAATTCAGATGACTTACCGAAAATCTGTTTATGCAAATTATTACAACGACTCGACGGAAAAGTACGAAAGCAATTGTTGGAGATTATTTATACTGTCGACCCACACAGACACGAGTCCTCCCCTTGTTTACTTGTGCTTACGTTGACCACAGTGATCACCTCGAGCACGATAATAATCCTATAATAATCATGAGTTATATACAATAATCCACGGAAGGCCAGTAGAACCCGGTAACAAGAGAAAGAGAGAGAGAGGGTGTGTAAGAGAGAGAGTTGCTCCCGGCACTACGCAACTGTCTTCCCTAAAGAGACTTAACAAGACGCCGAGAAACTTAGTTCACGTAAAGTTAACCAGTTTCATTCATAGCGCGACCCCCTCCCTCCCTCCCTCCCTCCCCTGCCCGACCCTCTCCCTCCCAGCCCGTACCCCTTCTCTCGTATCCCCCCCACTACCAGGTCCCCACTCCCCCACCCCTCCCCCTCCAGCCGTCCCCTCACCTACACCCGGTGCTGTGGGGAGACCAAGGCAACTTTTTAAAGCTATTGATTTTAATATTCACTTTTAACTGATGTTTGGGAGTGTCGGAAGCTTGGAGCTCCAATCACACGTGAGAATGATGCTCCTGTGGGTCATGGGAGGATGAGTCTCTACGAATGAAAAACCTCGTCTGGCGGTACATCAACGTTTACCAATTAATGAATGAGAGTTGAGCAGACTGCCTCATTGTCTCACTCTCAACACCTCTCTCTCTCTCTCTCCGTCTCTTTCCCGTAATCTCTCGTACTCTCTCCCGCTCTTCCTCCCTCCTTATCTTTCTCTCACTCCTTCCCTCTCCCTTTCTCTCACTCTCGTCCTCTCCCTCCCACTCCCTCTCTCCATCTTTCCTAATCCCTCCGTCTCTCTCACTCACTCCCGTCCTCTCTCCTGTTCTCCCTCTCCCTCCCTCCACCTCCCTCTCACAGTTTTATAGTTTGACGCATTCCTCTCCATACAAGACGTAAACACACTCACCCGACTCTATTATGCAGGGAGACTCGGCTCGACCTGACACTCATTGGCACCAGATGCGCTACAGGGTCCTACTGTTTGGTTCGTGTGTAACTTGTGTGTTTACATTATCGCAGAGGAGACCATGGAGGCTTCCCCGTCTGTCAGGCCCATCATAGTGTACTGTGAGCTCTGGATGTCGTGTGCAGATAAGCGAGATGCAAAGTATACTCCTGTGTCATGCATAAACAAGGAAAATGCACAGTATACTTTCTAGTGTTATACTGTATATAAGCAGGCAAAATGCAAAGTATACTCTTGTGTCATGCATAAACAAGCAAAATGCACAGTATACTTTCTAGTGTTATACTGTTTATAAGCAGGCAAAATGCAAAGTATACTCTTGTGTCATGCATAAACAAGCAAAATGCACAGTATACTTTCTAGTGTTATACTGTTTATAAGCAGGCAAAATGCAAAGTATACTCTTGTGTCATGCATAAACAAGGAAAATGCATAATATACTGTATACAAAAATGCACAATATACTCTCGTGTCATGAAATAACAAGCAAAATGCACAGTAAATTTCCTTGGATATCATGTGTGTCAGTGTGTATATGTTCACTGTGCATTTAAAGTGACATACAGGACAGCTTACTCTCACGGAAAATATATAGTATAATATCACCACCGCAGTCATTTACAACCACGAGGATACAAGGTAAACTTTCCCGGCGTTATGTGTAATGATAAACCAGCCGAGTTTACCCTGAGTTTATATAATACCTGCCTTGTTTATATACATGCTGAACTGTATACCTGCATTGTTTATATACATGCTGAACTGTATACCTGCATTGTTTATATATATACATGATAATTTTACTGAATAAATATCTATTATAACAGGTTTCGCAAGCCCGGGGTCTCACCTGAAGATTAACCCCTCCAGTTTATTTCACCTGCTAATTAAACACCTTAGGTTAGTATTGTTAGGTTAGGTTAAATTGGGTTAGGTTAGTGTTAGATTAGATTAGTACTAAATTAAATTAGGTTAGTGTTAGATTAGATTAGTGCTAAGTCAGATTAGGTTAGGTTAGCAATAGGGTATTTAATCACCAGGTTGAAATAAATTGGTGGGGTTAATTATCTTCAGGTGATCCGCCCAAGGTAATGAGGGCGATGTAACTGGAGGCAGAAAGACTCGCCGGAAGGAGGAATCTTGAAAACACTAACCACTTCTTGTCATTCTGGCTATTATACTTTATCAACTGGGGTTAAGTTAGGTTAGTGTTTAGTTATGTTAGGTTAGGTTAGGCTTCTGAGAAAAATTAAGGCTCATGGTATCGAGGGGAAAGTTTTAAATTGGATAAAATCATGGCTCACCGATAGAACGCAGAGGGTCAGCGTAGATGGTGTTATATCCGAATGGGGCCGTGTAACCAGTGGGGTTCCCCAGGGGTCAGTAGTAGGCCCACTCTTGTTCATAATCTACATAAACGATCTAGATACTGGGATCAGCAGTGACATAAGCAAGTTTGCGGATGACACCAAAATAGGGCGGCAGATTAATTCAGGGCAGGATGCAAATGCATTACATGAGGATCTAAATAAACTGCAGGGGTGGTCTGAAAAATGGCAAATGAAATTCAACACCAGCAAGTGCAGCGTACTTAATATTGGAAGAACAAATACTGATAATGTATACAGCCTTAACAACATCAACCTAGAGAAGTCGACTTGTGAAAGAGACCTAGGGGTACTTGTAAGCCCGGACCTACGGCCTAGAAAACAGTGCGTTAATGTTCGAAATAAGGCAAACAGAGTATTGGGTTTTATATCTAGAAGTGTAAGTAACAAGAGTGCAGAGGTCTTATTGCAACTATATCTTGCGCTAGTCAGGCCGCACCTCGATTATGCGGTTCAGTTCTGGTGCCCCTATTATAGAATGGATATAAATTCACTAGAGTCGGTGCAGCGAAGAATGACGAAAATGATTCCGGGACTTAGAAACCTTCCATATCAGGATAGGTTAAAGAAACTTAACTTGCATTCCCTAGAAAGACGAAGAGTGCGGGGAGATATGATAGAAGTATTTAAGTGGGTGAAAGGAATCAATAAAAGGGGATATAGATAAAGTTCTTATAATATCCGAGCAGGATAGGACTCGGAACAACGGATTCAAGTTGGATAAGTTTAGGTTTAGGAGGGAGATAGGAAGAAACTGGTTCACAAACAGGGTGGTGGACGAGTGGAACAAGCTTAGCAACTTTGTAGTAAGTGCGGGAACTCTGGAAAGTTTCAAAAGGAGGCTGGATAGATTCATGGATGATAGAGAGTGGTAGTAACTCTCGACAGCAGCTGCCATGCACAGGCCAACCGGCCTATTGCAGACTCCTTATTTTCATATGTTCTTATGTTAGGTTAGTGTTAGGTTAGTGTTAGGTTAGTGTTACGTTAGTGTTAGGTTAGTGTTGCGTTAGTTAGAATATGTTAGGAAGTGACGTAGGTAATGGAATAGGGAGGAAAGTCAATTACCTCAAACTTAATTGAAGGCGACCTGAAGAGGACCTGGTGGTGACTTGATCGGGACCTGGAGGTGACCTGGAGGTGACCTGTAGGTGACTTGAAGTGGACTTGGAGGAGAACTTCTGGGGACTTGAAATTGGTCGTGAGGGGACCTGGAAGTGACCTGGTGGGGACCTAGAAGTGATCTGGAGGTGACCTAGAAGTGATCTGGAAGTGACCTAGAAGTGACCTGGAGGTGACCTGGAGGTGACCTAGAAGTGACCTGGAGGTGACCTAGAAGTGACCTGGAGGTGACCTGGAGGGGACCTGGAAGTGACCTGGAGGGCTTCTTTGTTATATACCCCTGGCGGCGAGGACCTGTATATGCACACGAGGTTGTTGGGTGACGTAACTACTAGCTTTGTCTTTAGCTTTTAGTGGTTATGTGGGTAATTTGCATACGTACACACACACACACACACACACACGTGCACATACTGTACATATATACACAGCTGTATGGTACATAATCGAAACACACATGTACATACGTGTGTAAAACAACATAAAATAAAGTTCATACACAGTCGTATATAACATATTTAACCCCACACACACATACACACATACTTCATACACAGTCGTATATAACATATTTAACCCCCCCCCCCCACACACACACACACACACACATACACATATACACAGTTGTTTTTACGAGTAGAGAGAGAGAGAAAGAGAGAGAGAGAGAGAGAGAGAGAGAGAGAGAGAGAGAGAGAGAGAGAATTAAGTGTGTATGTAGTGATGGTAATAACGATCTCTCTCTCTCTCTCTCTCTACTCCAACCTCCACGGTCCGCACTTATCACTTCTCATTCTTAGTCTCTTTCTTCACCCCCTCCTACATACACAGGTCACCCCACTCCACAACATGGGTCAGACCTGGGCGACCACACTAGTCTCTGGTCGGCGGGTAAACTCCAATTGCTGGCTCCTGGTAATACCCACAGGTCACACTCCAACCAAGGAGGGGAGAGAGGAGGGAGGGGGGGCAGTGGGTGAACAAAGGAGGGGGAGTGGGTAGTTAGAGGGGAGGGGGGAGTAGAGAGGGGGTGGGTGGACAAGGGGAAGGTGAGGAAGGGGCGGAGGGGAAGGGAGGGAAGGGGTGTAGAGGTCTGTCGGTCCTTCACCCTTTTTGAATGTGATTATAATCGTGAAAGAGACAGACAGACAGACAGACAGACAGACAGACAGACAGACAGACAGACAGACAGACGGACAGACAGACAGACAGACAGACAGAAAAGTTATACGATATATAAATACGTCTATATAAGCTGTAGATCTACGTTATACAGTATATCCTATATCCTATAATGACACACCTGGGATGATTATACCAGGACGACGTATATTAAGGATAGGTAAGAGTCCAGTGATGTGGGAGGATAGGGAAATGGATAGAGGATGGGAGGAGACAAGGAAAAGGGGGAAGACTGTCACTGGGATAGTCAATAAACAGTAAGAGAATAGGCCTGGATAGATTATAGGTCCTGGGTAGGTGTTATAGGAGAGATAGGAGGTTAAATAGGGATAGGTTAAATAGGTAAGTATCAAGTATCTAGGGAGGAGACTTGGTACTGGGATAGGGTGGGAACGATAGGTAAGGTACTAAGCTGGGATAGGCAGATGGGATAGGTTCGTGGGGGAAATGGAAAGGATTCATAGGTAAATAGGAAGGTTACGTGGGAAATTAATGGAACAGTGGAAAGAAGCCTACTGGAAGTAGACAGGTGTGGGGGGGGGTGAGGTGGGAGGCCTATGTCACTATATTACCTAACTAGGGGCGGGTAGAGTGAGTGGGTGGGAGGAGGCCTAGGAGGAGGAGGAGGAGGAGGAGAAAGCGAATAGGGAGGGAAAGATGAAAATTAGGGGGGAGGAGGAAAATCTAAGTTGATAAATGTAATGAGAATAGGAAAAAGATGGAGAGATGAGAAGAAAGGAAAATAAAACAGGAGAAAGAGGGAGGAGAAAGGAGGAGCAGGAGGCAGGAAGAGGATAGAAGGAAGTCTAAAGTTGATACGAGAGGAGGGATGGGAGGAGGGGGAGAAAGGAGGAAGGAAGAAGATATGATAGATGGGACCAAAGGAGAATGAGGAGGAAGAGAGAGAGTGCCTAGGTCACTATATATTACAGGGGGGCAGGGGGAGCAGTGGGTGGTCATTAGGTTCTCAGCCAGAGAAGCGGACCACCAGGATCACACACACACACACACACACACACACACACACACACACACACACACACACACACACACACAACGGTCCGGCCAATCATTACTACATATCGCTGGTATTATCCCACGTTACCTCCCATCTGAGGGTCCGAGGCGAAGCAGGAGGTAATGACGCGTTATACCTCCAAGATCAGGAGGTAATGACGCGTTATACCTCCAAGATCAGGAGGTAAAGGCGTTTTATACCTCCAAGATTAGGAGGTAATGACGCTTTATACCTCCAAGATCAGGAGTTAATGATGCTTTATACCTCCAAGATCAGGAGGTAAAGGCGTTTTATACCTCCAAGATTAGGAGGTAATGATGCTTTATACCTCCAAGATGAGGAGGTAATGACGCTTTATACCTCCAAGATCAGGAGTTAATGACACTTTATACCTCCAAGATCATGAGGTAACGGCGCCCTTTACCTCCAATATCAGGAACTAATTATACTAAAGGATCTTCATAACTCCAAAGCTGTAGGAGTTAATGGGCCTTTATAGCTCCAAGACCGTAGGAGGTAATGAGCCTTTAATAGCTCCAGAAGTCGGCCCAAGACACCATTGCTTAAGGGAGTCAGTGAAGTGAATCAAATCCTCACACGGCTACCGAAATACACGTTAGCAATAGATTTTCTTAATATATATGCACCAAGACTCGCATGATGTAAGCACAGGTGTGTCATTAAATTTCGGTAACACAGGTATATGGTGGAATTACAGGTGTGTTATTAGAAGTGCCTAGTACAGGTATATATGGTAATTACAGGTATATTAATTAAAACCATCAATATAGGTAGTATATCAACAGGTAAATTGGTTGATTAGTGAGGTTTCTGTTGCCATTCATCACCACCTCATGAAAACAAAAGAATTAAAACAACAGAGATTAGAAGGTTAAAATCACCGATAAAACCGAATATTTCAACCAATGAATAACACAAAGATATCAGGACTCGCTCAGAGATGTTATGCATTTCCTGTTAAACCTGTTATGTAATTGTAATTAATAACGTCCTGGCTATAACACAAAAAGTAGCCCAACTCACGAAAAATTTACAATTATCTGAAGTTTCATATTTGCATTGACATTTATATCAGGACGTTATTAATTAAGATAAAGAAAATATCTATCCCTCTTGGGTGAAATTCCTAATCGTGGTTGGTGGTGAGACGAGACGAATGTTTACTCAATTTTTAGATGAAGTCCGCAGTCTCCACCACGAAATGGATCTAAAATACGGTAAAGTAATATATTATTTTGTATCTCCTCCCCTCCCTCACCCCTCTCTGTCATCCCCCTCCCTCTTCCTCCCCTCTCCCCCCGTCCCTCACTCCACCCCCTGGCCAGGCGTCGCGTCAGAATACGGCCTGTGGGTTGGTCACTCAAGACGAGTTACCGATTAGTGTTCGTTCTTTTCGTTTTTATCTCTTAATATAACTGTTTCCATCTTATAGCTCACCGATAAATAGTCACATTATACTATTTACTTCATTATCTTTCCTTCGTGGTTTAGTGTAGTTAAGTCACGAGTGAGTTACAGAAAACACCAAAGTGAGATCCGTGTAATTCTTCGTAACGCCGAGAATCTGACGTGCTCAGTGGGAAAGGATTGTCGGTGGGATTCCTGGGACCACAGGAAAGCGCAGAAGGAGATGAGAATGGGCATCGTTAGGGAAGAAAGAGAGACACATTATCCGCAGATCAGAGCGCTGGGCCTATACCCACCCCTCTCTACCCACACCCACAAAATCCCCCCTACACTTCCTCCCTCTCCTCTTCTTTTCTCTCCTCCCTCTCCATCTCTCCTCTTCATCCCACAACTTCTCTCTTCTTTGGCTCCCCCTCCTGCTAGTGGTAAAGTGACCACAGTTGTGTTTAGATAACTGTAGAGGCCAAGTATCCAGCCCTGAAGGACGCCGGCGACAGGGCTGATATGAGGGTACTCGGGGTCGTAATAATCTCGGTCAGCTGAGACTGTGTTTAAGTGTGTGTGTGTGTGTGTGTGTGTATGTGTGTGTAAGTATGACTGTATGTAAGTAAGGTCGTATGTAGAGTTAGTTGCCTTTGGGAGACTCGAATGATATGGACTAATAATCTGAACCCCAAAAGATGTTTACAAGTTCGGGCTCAAAAAATAATAATAATAATAATACTTTACTTCGAGAAAAAATAAAAAAGTAAGGATCTAAACTCCATTCCTGCAAGATCAAAATCATTGGAGCATTATTCCCTCCAAGATCGTTAGTTCATCTATACGCCTCCAAATCCACTTACCTCCAAGATCAGAAGTAAAACTGGGATATGGTCTTGTCTCTTCCTCCTAGCTCTGGTGTCCGTGAGAGGCAACACTCCTAGGGTCCTCTCAGCGCGAACAGCTGTGCTTCTGAGGATTTAGAAGTACAGTAAGAGCTCCGTGTGAGAGAGAGAGGTATATGTAAGAGGGAGAGGGATGTGTGAGAGAGTGGGATGTGAAGAGAGGGAAGTGTGAGAGAAACCATGTGAGTGTGAGAGCAAGTACAGGAGGATTGAGAGAGAAGCCCTAAGAAAATGTGAGAGAGATTCTGTGAGTGTTAGAGAAAGTGAGAGATTTCTTGTGAGCTTGAGAGGCTGCCGAGTGTGAGAGTGAAGTGAGCGAAGGTGATTTTACGCGAGAGGGACATGAGAGTGAGAGGGACGTCATTATGAGAAGTACAAAAGTGAGAGGGACGTTATTATGAGAAGTACAAAAGTGAGAGGGACGTTATTATGAGAAGTACAAAAGTGAGAGGGACGTTATCATGAGAAGTACAAAAGTGAGAGGGACGTTATTATGAGAAGTACAAAAGTGAGAGGGACGTTATTATGAGAAGTACAAAAGTGAGAGGGACGTTATTATGAGAAGTACAAAAGTGAGAGGGACGGGAGTGGGAAGTTATAGAGAGAGGGAAGTAATTATGAGAGGGACGTGGGTGTGTGAGAGGGCGTGTGAGAGAGCAGCCGTAGGGGCGGGCCAAGGTCCTACAGTACCCCCCACAGCGCCCTGACCACAAGAGCAGCAGCGAGCCCCGCCTCCCAGACACCCTCCCATAACTCTCCACCCGCACCTGTCTCCTTCCCACCCTCCCTCACCCACCCACCCACCAACCCACCCACAACACCTGTCTCACCCCACCCACAACACTTACCCCCCCCCTCTCACCCAACCACCAGGCCGCAACACATACACACACACAAATTAGCAACACCCACGCCACCTGTTACACCTGCACTCAAACACGTCAGCAACACCCACGCCACCTGTCACACCTACACTCAAACACGTCAGCAAGCAACATCCACGCCACCTATCACACCTGCACTCAAACACGTCAGCAACACCCACGCCACCTGTTTCAAACCACATACATTGTCCTTATCTATTTCCTGTGCCATTACCTTCATAAATCGGCTGTACGTGAAACACCTGTTGGAGTGAATACCACTTGTGCTGTGCATCTGTCAGCAGAGAGAGAGAGAGAGAGAGAGAGAGAGAGAGAGAGAGGTGCATATAGGACGAAATCACCTAATTAAACAACACACACACATACACACACACAGTACCTGTATTTCACCAGGTGACCGTGACTATCGATTGATGGGACTGGACACACCTGGCGTCAAGTAATTTCTCCTCTCGGTACCTCTTGTCCACACGCTCCGTAGGGAAGGACACCCCGTGAAATCTCTACTATGTCACATTTTCACCCACAAGAATGTTATGGGTGTGGGTGATGGGTGTGGGTGGTGGGTGTGGGTGGTGGGTGTGGGTGATGGGGTGTGGGTGATGGGTGTGGGTGGTGGTGTGGGTGGTGGTGTGGAGGTGGTGAGGTGTGGGTGATGAGGTGTGGGTGGTAGGGTGTGTGTGGTGGTGTGTGTGGTGGGTGTGGGTGGTGGGTGTGGTGGTGGGTGTGGTGGTGAGTATGGTGATGGTGATGGGTGTGGTGATGAGGTGTGGTGGTGGGTGTGGGTGGTGGGTGTGGGTGATGGGGGTGTGTGGGTGATGGGTGTGGGTGGTGTGTGTGTGTGTGTGTGTGGTTGGCTTCTGCTGTTGATGTTATATAGTTGTGGCTTTATGAAGTGTTTGTACAATGCAAATACAACAGCTGTATCTGCTGGTGATAATACAGTGATGGTATTACAACAACAACAACAACAACTACAACAACAACAACAACTACACAATTAATGGTGGTACCTCCTATTACCAACACAACAACAACAACTGCTACCTGCTAGTGAGTAATACCACACAATACATACACAAACATCCTACACAATCTTGCTCTTCCTCCCCACCACCTCCCCACCACAAACTACCACTACACTCCCCCACCACCACACACCCAGCACACTCTCCCAGCACCACCTCCCCACCACCACACACCCAGCACACTCCCACAAACCACCACCACCTCCCACCACCACCACACACCAGCACACTCCCACCACCACACACCCAGCACCACACACCCAGCACAACACACCCACCACACCCCATCACCACACACCCTACACTCCCCACCACCACACAGCACCACACTCCCAGCACCACCTCCCAGTACCACACTCCCAGCACCACACTCCCCACCTCCCCCCACCACCACAACCCACCACCACACTCCCCCACCACCACACTCCCCCCACCACCACACACCCAGCACACTCTCCCCACCACCACACACCCACCACTCCCCCACCACCACACTCCCCCACCACACTCCCCCACCACCACACCCAGCACCACAATCCCCACCACCACACACCCACCACCTCCCCACCACCACACACCCAGCACCTCCTCCCACCACCACACACCTACCACTCCCCACCACCACACTCCCCCCCACCACCTCCCCCACCACTACACACCCAGCACTACAATCCCCACCACCACACACCCACCCACTCCCCACCACCACACACACCCACCACTCCCCACCACCACCACACCCACCACCTCCCCACCACCACCACCCACCACCTCCCCACCACCACACACCCACCACACTCCCCACCACCACTCCCCACCACCACACCACCACACTCCCCACCCACCACACACCCAGCACCACCACTCCCCACCACCACACACCCAGCACCACACCCACCACCTCCACCACCACACACCCACCACACTCCCCCACCACCACACACCCACCACACTCCCCACCACCACACACCCACCACACTCCCCCACCACCACACTCCCCCCACCACCACCTCCCCCCACCACCACACACCACCACACTCCCCCACCACCACACACCCAGCACCACACTCCCCCACCACCACACACCCACACAAATGACCCCCAAAAACCCACTTGGTCACACACCTCAAAACTCACGTGACACTAAACCATAATACGAGAAGCTACATTATACACCAGCATATACCTCCCTCACATCTGGCATACAGTCACCCTAGGCCTCCTCGTGCCCTAGGCCTATACACAGGGGTCACGCATCATGTAGGCTCAATCGCAGGCCTACACGGGAACATCACCTAGTGTCTTAGGGTCAGTTATTCAGTGCGTCTTGTAACCCTTGTTCAGCTAGGTGGGGAGACAGACAGACAGCAGACAGACAGACAGACAGACAGACAGACAGACAGGCAGACAGAGAGACAGACAGACAGACAGACAGACAGACAGACAGACTGATTGATCCACTGGTGATGTTTTAATTAGTTTTATTCTTATTTATTATTATTATTATTATTATTATCATTTTATTATTATTATATAAACAAAATACTCTCCCATCAGGTTCAAGATGAAGGCCTACCTGTGCCTCAGACTGCCCGACAGGTAACCGCAACCTCAATTTACTATCAGAGACACGCTCTTATCAGATCATCATTACTATGTGACCACCACGCTGCTTACGTCCATCAGATACAGATGAGGTGTCCATTCAAACCTCAGGCGACTTGCCCATCTGGATGCTGTCACGTAGCCCATCAGAGTGACGGCGGGACATCGAATATAAGGTAGGTGGTGGGCGTGACAGCGGGAGATCAGATACAGTACCTGAGTGGAACTGTCGGAAGCCAACCTCCCTCATCTGATGGTTGGGAATGTTAATCCTCTGAGCGTATTCTTGAACCGCGCTGTGTCTGTCTGTCTGTCTGTCTGTGTGTGAGTGACTGCCTCTGTGTATGCTTGAATGGCTCCCTTGTTTGTCAGGTAAACTGTGTTTGTCGAGTAACTAGATTAGCTGTTGCCTAACTAATGACAATAATAATAATAATAATAATAATAATAATGTCATTATAATCTTAAATTCTTCTTCTTCTTCTTCTTCTTCTTCTTATTATTATTATTTATTTATTTATTTATTATTATTATTATCACACATCAAGCATACAGAGCAGCCTACAGGATACGGGTTTACCCATCAGAAACACACTAGTAACCTGATAGGCTAGTATTGATAACAGCTGACCACGTACCAGAAACCAGATAGTTATCCGGGTCGTATCTGATGGCTGCTTATCTTGCATCTGATGGAGGTGTGTGTGTGTACCTGTGTGTGTGTGTACCTGTGTGACGCTGCTGGTTGTGTGTTGTTGTGTGTGTGTGTGTGTGTGTGTACCTGTGTGTGTTGAGGTGTGTGTGTGTACCTGTTGTGTTGTGTGTGTACCTGTGTGACGCTGCTTCTTGTGTTTGTGTGTGTGTGATATGCTGGGAGGTGCTATGTGTGCAGCTGTAGGTAGGTAGAGACGTACAGCTGTAGTGGGTAGAGACGTGCAGCTGTAAGTGGGTGAGAAGTACAGCTGTAAGTGTAGGAGACGTATAGCTGTAAGTAGGTAGAAACGTACAGCTGTAAGTAGGTAGAGATGTACAGCTGTAAGTAGGTAGAGACGTACAGCTGTAAGTAGATAGAGACGTACAGCTGTAAGTAGGTAGAGATGTACAGCTGTAAGTAGGTAGAGACGTATAGCTGTGGTAGGTAGAGACGTACAGCTGTAAGTAGGTAGAGACGTACACCTGTATGTAGGTAGAGATGTACAGCTGTAAGTGGGTAGCAGATAGCTGTAAGTGGGTAGAGACGTACAGCTGTAAGTGGGTGAGACGTACAGCTGTAAGTAGATAGAGACGTACAGCTGTAAGTAGGTAGAGATGTTCAGCTGTAGTAGGTGAGATGTAAAGCTGAAGTAGGTAGAGACGTACAGCTGTAAGTAGGTAGAAACGTACAGCTGTAAGTAGGTAGAGACGTACAGCTGTAAGTATCTAAAGTGAGTGACTGTGAGCTGGGCCATCTGGGGGCTGCAGCCATCTGTCACACCGCTGTATGTGTGTCAGGAGGACCATACGCACCCCTATCTATGTGTCAAGTGCTGGTTGTGATAATTAAGTATCGGGGTCGTTTGGTTACCGTGTGTCAACTAGTGCTTCATATGGATGTTTGTGTTGGTAAGATCGTCTATAAACTAAATCCATATTGTGTCAACGACTGAGTGACACCAAACGTTGAGTCAAGTACGAACCTTCAGGAGTTTTTATCTATCTTTATCTATGATGTATGTTAGGTTAGGTTAGGTTAGGTTAGGTTAATTTGTGTTTTTGGCACACCTGAAATAATTATAAGTCCCATTTACGATGATACTTTTGGTGTTCGAACCCTTGTAAATCTTGACCTTGAGCCCACAACCCATTCGACCAGTGACTCTTGGCATTGGACGAGTCAGACACCCATACAAGTAACTCCGGATTTGCGTCAAGGCAATCCTCTCCCCGTTGTGACAGGTGGTGGCGCCCCTGGGACAGATGGTTTACAGATACGTCAGGCGGTTCTCGGACCACCGTGTGCCCCAGACAGGTAACACACGCTTCTTACCTGCCCGAACACCCACCTACACCCAGTAAACATGAGAGGTATGTTGTAGTGGTTGAGAGTAATGAGAACTAACTCGAATTATTTTCATTTGTGATAATCAGTCGTTCACCATTGCTTCCAAGTCTTTCTTCTCCTACATCCTGTTTCTTTCTATTTATCGTATTCTCTCATTTTCCTTCCTCACTTGGTGCTTCTCCTTCTACTGTCATTCCTTACGTTTCCTTGTGTCTATCTTTTACTCTTTCTGTTCTCTACCTTTCTCTGTGATATTCTCTCATCCTTCTTTCTCACCCGTTGCTTCTCCTATTGTCCTTATTACTCTCTCTCTCCCGTTATCACCACCATCATCCACCGTCCCTTACTCCCTCGTTCATACCCCCTAATGCTGTTAATCCCTCCGTCGACTGTTGGTCAGGACACACACACACACACACACACACACACACACAGGGCCGCCCACCCTCTCTTAGCCCCGCTCTGACCCGTGCTGTGACCTACCTGACCTTAGTTGACCTGGCTGGAAGGGTTACATAGGGTGTGTGGGAACGCTGGCTAGGGTAGGGTACTCAAAGGGACCAGGCTGGAGCGAAGGGGATCATTGTAACTTCAATCTGTGACCAACCCCGGTAGATGGTAACAGCTTGACCTCACTCCTTGTAACCATAGAGGAGATGGGAAAGTTCCTCATAGGTAAAGAAACGTCGGAAATACTATACCGGTCAGGGGTAGGGTAGGTTAGGTTAGATTAGGTCTTGTTAGGTTAGGTTAGGGTAGGTTAGGTTTTGTTTTCTTTTGTTTCGTCTGGTCTGGTCTGGTCTGGTCTGGTCTGGTTTGGTTAGATTAGGATAGGGTAAGGTAGGTTAAAGAAGCCACTCTCTTTTTATCTGAACTGTTTCATCACGCTGTTCGACACCACGCTGTTATATATCTTCTCTATTGCAACTAATTTAAGGCAGAAGTTAGAGGCTAAATACCTCCATTAACTCAGTCAAGCGTAGGTCACAACCGTGATCATTATACAGCTTCAGTATCAGTCTGGCGTTCGAACCCGTTTCATCAGATCCGAACCAAACCTCAGATTCAAAACCAAATCACAAACACATCTGAAGGTTCGATCATGTACTCTGAACCCTTCATGACGTTCGAGACAAAGCTCTACTCAGAAGATACTTTAAACATATCAATGATGACATCTGGGATTCGATCAGGTGTTCGAAGCAGCTGATACGCGTTCGAACCAACAGGAGGACTATTGCAGGGTGGACAGGAGGGCGTCAGATTCTGGATAAACACGTTACACCGCTGACCACCTGGAGACTCCCGTAAGAGGAAGAACACTGGCCACGTCTTGGTCCTAATGAAGGGGTGACATAGGGCAGAGTTTTGTCGGTTTGTTATTGTTTTTGAGGGTCGCTTCCTGGTTGCCTGGTTACATTCCATGGGTTCTTGTCCACTCCAGCAGAAAGGGAGTGTGTGTGTGTGTGTGTGTGTGTGGGTTTACGTATGCGTGTGTGTGTTTACGTGAGTGTGTGTGTGTGTGTGTGTGTGCGGTAAGCTCGATAGATTACGATAGGTAGGTGTCTTAAAAGTTGATGCTTTCCGGTAGATACGATCTTAAGCTATTGTTTTCGATAGATTATTTCCCGGGTCTTCCTGTTAGGTTAGGAGAGGTAGG